>NW_025113280.1:0-1666 GCF_014466175.1 Vespula pensylvanica | reverse complement strand
GAGAAAGGGTAAAAGCAGTTGTGAAGAAGAAAAAGAAGAAGAGAGAAAGGAGGACAGAAACCGGGAATGAGTGCGAGAGTGCGAGAGAAAGATAGAATTTGGAACGACGGATGAATATCTTGAAGTTTGCTTCACCCGAGAAAAATCAAAGTACCAAAATCGAGAGAAAGTAGAGTATTTAATCTCGGATAATCTTTTAAATAATTATACATCCATGCGTTTGAAGAAATAGAAATATATGTAATAAATATAATAAATATGCCTATAATAAATATATGCTTGCTTGTACATGAGTAGAAATGCTTATAATAAGAACAAGTGTGTAGAAGAGATAGAAATGTATAATAATTCAAGAAATAAATATCACATTAGCCGATCCCTCGATGATCAATCCCTCGATGAGCCATCCCTCGATGAGCCATCCCTCGATGATCTCACCTGAAACAAAAAAAAAGATTAAAAGAAAAAGAAAAGGAGAAGAAAATAAAAAGAGGAGAGAGCTTCTTTGCAAGATACTGAGAAAGTAGCCCGCACAAAGGCCCGCACCCGAGGGCCCCTCCCAAGGGTCCCACCCGAAAGAAACATGACCAATTAAACCGGAACAATTAATTTAGAAAATAAAATTCTGAATTTAATTTGATTTAAATTTATAAGAGAAAATCGAAATGAAAAATTTCCGATCCTAATTCAAACGAATATTCTCTTCCCGTACCGCAGGAAAGAAAGAACTTTCGTTGCATTTCGGTGCGTTTTTATCAATTCCATATGCACTTTTATTCAGTGCACTTTAGAAAGTAAACTTTAAAAGAGAGAATATAAAGAAATTACAAATTTACAACTCGACCTGAATAATAAAAATGAATAACATAGGTAATAATTCCATTCGCGTACGAGTACCAATGTGGGATGAAAGACGGAGTGCTACGTCGTCCGAGTTTCTGAAATCAAAATTACAATTACATAAGAGCATTTTGGGTGACCACATAGAAATTAAAATATATCTATTTCGACTACTAATCTGTCGAACTTTCCAAAATAAAACAACAATCCAATAGCAGTCCTCTTGAACCACAGTTTCTGGGAACCTCTTCGACACATAGCCTCTTCTTTGCTTCATGCACAAACAACAACTATAGAACATTCGATCATTAACTACCCATATTCTAAAACTTGGAAGAAAACTAATAAATCTAAGGAAACTCGAAAACCATCCTGAAACGAAATATCGAAAGAAATTTCCTAGTGGTCACTCAATGCTCCTTTATTATAAATTACAACCAATCACTCGTGCCGATTCGGACCTTTCGTCCTCGACATGATTGAGTGATCGGAGGAACTTAAAAATTAACTTACTACTTTAGAAGTTCTGCGATGGCTCCAAAACACTGGACCGCGATTTAGGTCGAAATTGAGGGTGGATGATTTGTAGTTGGTTGAAAATGAGGTAGGTCGACATCGAAGTTGGTTGAGATCCTCTTCAGTGATGCACTGATTCTAATTCGCGGTAGTTATATATTAACGAACGGTCACTGATTCTATTTCGCGAAACTCTACTTTCTTTTATAAGTACAGTCTGTGCGACTGTTAAAAAATCAAAAAACTACACGAACAAACTGACTCTAATGACTGCATTGCACGCAGTCTATGCAAAAACACTTATGGTTTA
>NW_025113279.1:0-1667 GCF_014466175.1 Vespula pensylvanica | reverse complement strand
CCAATGATTTTTCATTACATTTTTAAATAAAGATTAATCGATTGTATTAATAATATTATAAAATTGTATTAATATTAGAATAGAAAAGTCTCAATAGAGTCATTGCTTTTGAAAGAATAAAGTAAAGTAGAGAAAAGACAAAGAGACGTAAAATCACAACGCGTAGAACATAGAACAAGTTAATCGATTTTTAGCTTAGGATTTTCAGCAATTAATATATTAATTCTCGTTTCTCTACCGATACTTTCTCGATTTTTCGTTTCAGGATTGCTTTAGAGTTGCGTTAGATTTGTTAGTTTCCTTCGACGTTTTAAAATAAGAGATAGTTCTAGTTTCTTGGCGATAGTTGACGATAGTTCAAATGTTCTATAATAGTTGTTAGGGCACGAAGCAAAGAAGAGGCTATGTGCCGAAGAGGCCCCCATAAATTATGGCTCAAGAGGGCAACTATTAGACTATAGATTTATTTTCGAAGGTTCGAGAGAACACTTCGAGAATGACTCTTAGTCATATTTTAATTATACCATGTTGTCACTCAAAATGCTCTTATATAATAATAATATAATTTTCAGAAACTAAGAAAATCTATTCATTCCGTATCCCATCTCATTGTCACGCGTTCGCGAATAGAATTTTTACGTATTTTATACATTTTTATAATTAAAGTCGAATAATAGATTTTTCCCATATTCCTTTTCTAAAGTTCAATTAAATCCGTAATTTTATTTTTATAAAATCAAGTTTTATATTAAAATAATAGTTTTGAAAGGTATAGAACATGGCACTTGTGAGGACCACTGAAAGTGCACTGAATAAAAGTGCACATGGGAGTGAAACAAGAGCATTTAAATACATAACATATTCTCCGCTCACTTTTACAGAAAGGATACTTAACAGGATTCCAGATTACCCAGTGTATGGCTGTATATTGAAAATTGAACAATTATTTTAAACAGTTGACTAAGTTGTTCATTAACTTCTCTATCTTCTCTCGGGTGGGACCCTTGGGAGGGGCCCTCGGGTGTGGGCCTTAGGCGGGTTTCGTTCTTTCACCAAAGAAAAATCGAATTCAATTATGATATTCTGATTTTCATCGACTGAACCGATCTTCGAGATACACACACATCGTTCGGAATTCTATTTTTCTCACACGTACTTACGCAAATTTTCCGTTCTTTTTTCCTTTTTCTGTTTGTCTTCTCTTTTCTTATTTTCTTTATCTATTTCTCATTCTTATATATTTCTCATTCTGTTTCATACTTTTTCTGTTTCAGGTTAGATCATCGTGGGATTGATCATCGAGGGACCGATCATCGATGGACCGATCATCGTGAAATTAAATTTTTACAGGAAAGATTTTACATATAATTTTACATATAATTTTTGTTCTTATATTTAATTTTTATTATACTTTTAATTTTTGTTTTTATATTTAACTTTTATTAACTTTTTAATTTTTGCTTTTATATTTAAGTTTTATTAACTTTTAATTTTTGTTCTTATATTCATATTTTATTAAATTTTTAGTTTTTGCTGCTATATTTAATTTTTACTGTCTTTTTAATTTGTACTCTTACATTTATCTTTTCTTTTACCCTTTTTCTGTTCCAGGATAGGTGATCGAGGGACGGATCATCGTGGGATTCTTACACGGGAGTTAAAGGAAC
>NW_025113278.1:0-1696 GCF_014466175.1 Vespula pensylvanica | reverse complement strand
TCGAGGGAGCGATGATCGAGGGAGCGATCATCGAGGGATCGACCATCGCATAATTAAATTTTTACAGGGAAGTTTTTGAATATAAATGTCTTTTTGCAAATAATATTGCATTTAATTTTTGCTCTTATATTTAATTTTTATTACCTTTTTAATTTTTGCTTTTATATTTAATACTTGTTATCTTTTTAATTTTTACTTTTATATTTAATTTGTGTTATATTTTTAATTTTTGCTTTTATATTTAATTTGTGTTATATTTTTAATTTTTGTTTTTATATTTAATTTGTGTTATCTTTTTAATTTTTAATCATATTTTACTATATATATAATATATTCTATTAAATATATAAAGCATATTCTGTTGTCCTTTTTCTGTTTCAAGTTAGGTGATCGCTGGACCTATCGTCGTGGGATTTTTACACGGGAGTTAAAGGAACCTCTCTGCATATAATCTATATTATATGCAGGAAGGGTATGCCTCCTTGCTTCCGTACGCGAATGATAGGGAAAACACTTACGCGCGTGACGGCCGGCACGCGCGTGGGTGTTCGCGATCGCGAGATTTAGTCCTACCGAGGATTTCGTTTTATTCTTAGAAATATCGAACGATAGACACGACCGGTCGTGTCTCAAGATGTTTGAAGCCGACGATGTGGACGGTGGAGCAATCTGTAAGCGGGGTTCTACACATCTCCAGTTTGGTGAGAAGCCTGAAGCTCCCGAAGCGGGAAGCCATCTTGGATCGTGGATTTAAGAGTAGAATCCCCGTTAGCTCGTGGGTCCCCAGATGCAGCAACCTCCACGCGGTGGGACCTGGGTCGGCAGTACTTGTGATGTATCGATATCTTATACCCTTCAAGTATTTCCGAGCGAATAGCTGCATTCTTCAAGACTTTTTTAAAATCTTCTATATATTTCCAAATTAAACATCGAAGTTCGTACATTTTACATTCTTTCCTACATCTTTCGTTTATTCGGAAATAACTACTCAACATTAATTATTCTAGTTTCTTTCGGGTGGGACCCATGAGTGGGGCTCGTGGGTGTGGGCTTCTGTGCGGGTTTCCTTCTTTCAGTATCGAAAAATCGAGCTCGATTTTCGTACTCTGGTTTTGGTCAAGTGTAGCTACATTCTATGGCCATCTTTTCTTTTCCATTTCATTATTCTCACACGTGCACGTGTCACTTTCCGAATATGCCTTCTTTTTTTTCTTCGGAATTCTATCCTCTTTACGTGCGCGCATGTTCCGGCTTTCTTTTCTTCTCTTTCTCTTCTGTTTCTCCTTCACTTCATGGATTTCAATATATC
Source organism: Vespula pensylvanica (assembly GCF_014466175.1). NCBI lineage: Eukaryota > Metazoa > Arthropoda > Insecta > Hymenoptera > Vespidae > Vespula > Vespula pensylvanica. Next base: position 387 of record NW_025113278.1, on the reverse strand, counting down.
GGCGAGGGTCCCATATATCCTCGAAAGGTCCATTTCATAATCGATTGCTAGGCGCGAATTCGGGTAGGATAGGAAGAACACCCACGCCTGTGTTGGCGGGCAGAGACGTGGTGTTCTCGGGCGCGATTAAAAGTCCTACGGTAAAGGACTCCGTTTGATTGCTAAAACGAATAAATGACCGGTCGTGTGTCGGTTTATGTGCTGCCGAGTAACATAGTTTGCTATCCGTAAGCGTGGACTAACCCTCCTCCAGTTAGCCAACTGAAGTCTCGGTGAGTGCGTGAAACGTCGCGAACGCGAATATAGAATAGAGTCACCGTAATTCTAACACTTACGGGAGTGTTCGGGCGCGATTAAAAGTCCTACCGGGGACTTCGTTTTATAGAA
>NW_025113277.1:0-1700 GCF_014466175.1 Vespula pensylvanica | reverse complement strand
TGCTAATAAGACGTGCAAAGAGACTCTAGAGTCACAGTCCGCTTAGATTTTTTTATATATATATATTTTTATATATATTTTTTTATATATTTTTTTTATATATATATTATAAATTAATCATTTTTTAGCTCAGGATTTTCAGCACTAATATACTAATACCCGTTTCTCCCCCCATGCTTTCTGCGTTCTCATCTATGCGTTTAACCCAGGTGTTACTCGTGTGGGTGAGAAACAGTTAGTGTGGTTTTAGTTTTAAGTTTTCCTCTTTAGCGGCTGTCATTGTGCCGGTGATTGCACGGTGTACCTTGCACTTGTATGTGCGTTTTAGGAAGTGCATTGTACATCGTTTCGCGATAACTTTTAAATAGATATATTATATATTTAATATACAATTATATCAATATCGATTTGCATGATAGTTCCCACATTCTTGTGGAAAATTTTAAATACTCGTATATATTACTAGTATCTATATGTATACTAGTATGTACTAGTATTTTTTGCTTTAGTCATATATGCAATAATCATTAGCCTTGGCAGTCGATTTCAGCAAATGGTACGTACTCCTATATATATTAGAAAAAATACGTGGTTGAACTAGGGTGTCGGAGGTGCCCCGGGGCATACTCTCTAGTGTAGGCTTTTGCACCCTGGTGGAGTGTGAGAGAACCGTGGAGTGTATGTGTTGGTGTGAATGTTTGCACTTTTTAAATATAGGTTATAGGCAGGCAGGTAGCATACTTTTCTGAGTGAATGCGTCAATTAATTTTAAGTAGGTAGGGACCGGGTAAGGATGCGATTCCCACTCAGAAGTGGGAAGTCCTTTCTCCGGGGATTTGTGAAGTTTCAGCAAATTTTACGATCTTTCAGCATAGCTGAACTTTATCTTTTCATCTTTTTTTTTTTTTAATTTTTTTTTCTTACATCTTTTGCTGACACTTTGCATACGCAATAAATCAGTATCAAACAGTTCGAAAAACTTTGCACCCAATGAGAACATCAGATACATCCCATATCTTTTGAACTTAGCAAAGGATTTTGAATTAGTTCGATACTTAGTTTTAAATTAATTCTTGCACTTCGCGATTCTTAAAATATTTATTATCTATATATTTCTTATTTAGAAATAGAATATACCGACATATGTAAAATGGAAATATTACAATTCTTGTGATCTTGACGTTTTACCGAAACTATATTCATCTTTTAAGTGCAACGAGTTAATATTAGTTTGTAATAGGTTCATCGACTAGAATCAATATTATATCTGCTGGAGCATTCAATTAAATGTGCCTGTGTTATTGCGTACGGTTGTTGGATTCTTTGAGTCCATTGATCGTCCACAGGCTAGGATAGCTTTACGGTTTAGTTCGAATATTTTACTTTTATTTTTTATTTTTATTTTTTTTAATCGGATAAATAAATAAATAAATAGAAATCGTTAGAAAATCGAGACGCACCTAGGCAGAGTAGAAAACGCAGTTGAGAATACGTGTTGGGACTCGTCAGTGCCGTTTGGGGTGATTCATTCGCGAATTTTGCCATACTGCAGTGGTTATACTATTTAGAAGAAATCGATACTTTACGTCGCAAGCGCTTACCGCTCGTTAGGTTAAGAAAAAAAAAAGAGAGAGAAAAAAAAAAAGGAAAAAACAGAACAAACCTGCGTGCGAAAATGTGTTTTCACTTCCCAACCCCTT
>NW_025113276.1:0-1703 GCF_014466175.1 Vespula pensylvanica | reverse complement strand
AACTTCCCTACCATAGCAATAAAAAGAAATCAAAATCGATTATGATAATTAACAGAAAACTTTGATAGGACAATGTCTTAGTTAATAATAAAATATTGACAATTTTTTCAAAACAATATATTCGCTTTGAATTCTGTAACATCTTTTGCCTCTTCCTTCTTATTTAACAAACGAGATATTTCCATTGCCTGGCGCATGAATAGTCTTCAAACTAAATATTTGACAAATAGTTCTGCTACTGCGGAAATACCGTTGATAATGAAGATAATATACCTTTGCTCCAATTCCTTCATCCACTTCATATTCTCAAGTGATAGTACGAACCTTTATAGAATTACAATTTCTAAGTAATTCACTTATCAATTGCTCATCAATTGCTCATCAATCCTTCATCTCTCTCACTCTCTCATTCTATCTCTCAATCTCTCTCTCTCTCTCCCTCTCTCTCCCTCTCTCTCTCTCTTTTCCTCTCTCTCTTTCTTTTTCTCTTTGAACATAAAACTATTCGCGCTGAATCTATATAAAATTTATATAAACCAATTCTTTCAACGTTTACATCAAATCAAATCATTTATAGTTCAATGTGGTGTACATATATCATCACCTGAAAACTATTTTTTTTATCCGGATCCGACCAATAGGAGCCGAGAAATAACGGAGCAAAGGAACAATGGAAAATAATTTCTTTCTCCGAAAATATAGCACCTAGAGAAACGGGACCGGTGCCATTAATCAGTGCCCATTGCCTCCTATATGCCCCATTTTTTTATCATTCGGATGCGACAAATAGGAGCCGAGAAATAAAGGAACAAAGGAACAAAGGGAAATAATTTTTTTTCTCCGAAACTATAGCACCTAGAGAAACGGGACCGGAGCCATTACTTTGGGCCCACTGCCCCCTATATGCCCTATTTTTTTTTTATCCGGATCCGATCAATAGGAGCCGAGATATAAAGGAACAAAGAACAAAGGAAAATTATTTTTTTCTCCGAAACTATAGCACCTACAGAAACGGGACTGGTGCCATTATAAAGGGCCCGTTGCCCCCTATATGCCCTATTTGTTTCATCCGGGTCCGATAAATAGGAGCCGAGATATAATGGAACAAAGGAGCAAAGGAAAATAATTTTTTTCTCCGATACTGTAGCACCTAGGGAACCGGGCCGGTGCCATTATTTTGGGCCCCAATGCCCCCTATATGCCCTATTTTTCTCAGCCGGATCCGACCAAAAGGAGCCGAGATATAAAGGAACAAAGAACAAAGGAAAATAATTTTTTTTCTCTGAAATTATAGCACCTACAGAAACGGGACCGGCGCCATTAATTAGGACCCATTGCCCCCTATATGCCTTATTTTTTTTTATCCGGAGCCGACCAATAGGAGCCGAGATAAAAAGGGACAAAGGAACAAAGGAAAATAATTTTTTTCACTGAAACTGTAGCACCTAGAGAAACGGGACCGGTGCCAATAATTAGGGCCCGTTGCCCCCTATATGCCCTATTTTTTTTATCCGCATACGACCAATAGGAGCCGAGATATAAAGGAACAAAGAAAAACAGAAAAATAATTTTTTTTCTCCGAAACTATAGCACCTACAGAAACGGGACCGGAACCATTAATTAGGGCCCACTGCCCCCTATGTGCCCTATTTTTTTATCCGCATCCGACCAATCGAAGCCGAGATGTAAAGGAACAAAGGAAC
>NW_025113275.1:0-1707 GCF_014466175.1 Vespula pensylvanica | reverse complement strand
ATTAAAATTCAAGTTTAAAAACTAATCGCTTATCAGTTTATTGAATTCCTTCAGGCTTATTACGCTAACTAGCTTTGTTATCATATCTGCAGGTATATCATTATTATCCCAATATTTATATCAATCGCTCTATTTTCCTCGAGGTCTCTTATGTAATAGTATAAAGTGTCTATATCTTGCTAGAAATTACCATTTTAATCCTTTATAACTTGAATAACTAAATCACTTTTTATACTTCCAAGTTGTAAGATAATGAACGAATTTAAACATTACTTTTCTACTCGTGTAATTTCACTTGTACCTTTTTATGCTATTAAAATATTATCTATGTATATAATTATATAGCTTTCTATTTTACTGATTTCTTTTGTATATATATCGCTTTTACCTTTCTTATATTTACAGAAGAAAAAATATGTCATCTCAAGTGATGGTTTTTTGCACGAACTAAAAATAAATTGCGTCCTTGATAATTTCAGCACATAACCACCCATCGATAGATACATCTAATACTAACTACAAAAAATAACAGATAAGAAATGTTTTTTTTCTTTTTGTCCGTTTTGATTTTTCCTTAGTTTTCTACGTTATGATAGTATCACTAATTCATAATGCATTTATTTTTATTCAATTTTTTAGTTGCAATCATTCAAAGCGTTACTTATAATAAGCTTACTAGTTTTGTAGTACGTAAATCTACAAGTGGCAAACATTCGCAATTAAAAAAAATTTGTGTCGTAATAAATGTACCATACTTTTACACAGATAAAATACCATGCTATTTGTATTTGAAGATTTATAGACTTATTCTTAAGCATCTAAACTGAAGTCTTAACCTGCACGAGAGAAGGCATCGATTGCTTCTCTGAAAGCAAAGGTTGAACACGACTATATTCCTTGTATCGCTGTCGTCGCTGATGGATAATGGGTCAAAATATCGTATAAAATTCATTATAATCTGATATTAGATATTACCGCAAACATCGGTTTCGTAAGCAAAATATTATTATATATTGAGATCCGAAATAAATATGGTTCTTTTTGCAACGGGTAAATTATATGTAAGTCGCTCTTCGCGATCAATGCTTTGAAAATGTTTATATCAATCGACGTCGCAAATGAAACGCGATAATAGAGGATTTTCTTGACTCATATGTAATGGTATATTAGAATGTCGATATTTGGAACGTGATATACTGTAGCGTCGATATTCATGGTTTTAAATATACCAAATTGATCGGGAATGGGAACAGCAATTTCACAATTATATATTACGAAATTATAATAGTTTGGAGGCTTAAATAAAAATGATGGCATCGTCATATAGCGGAATATCTTGCAGCAAAATTTAAAACATTTGCGAATTGCTGTTACGATAGCCATTAAACATCCTAAGGGGCAAAAATCAACTTCGGTATAGTAACGTGGAGGAATTGCAAAAAAATATTCATAATGGATCTTACCGTGTTTTCAGTCATCATAGACAATGTAGAAATCGCGGGTAATACTAAAGCGATGAAACAAAGCCAATTTGAGACTAATCACTTACAGAGAACGCAAACCACTAGTGTTTATGTACAGTAGTGTTTATGAAGTAGAATTGGCAATTCATCGCGTTTCAGTCAAACGCGTTCAATGCTACATGTGAGGTCAATAATAATGTGAATTAATCGTCTAATTTCTCCTATATTGCCAAATTTATAGGTA
>NW_025113274.1:0-1707 GCF_014466175.1 Vespula pensylvanica | reverse complement strand
TAGCACCTAGAGAAACGAGACCGGTACATTTAATTAGGGCCCCTTGCCCCCTTTTGCCCTATTTTTTTCATCCGGATCCGAACAATAAGAGCCGAGATATAACGGAACAAAGGAAGGAAGGAAAATAAATTTTTTCTCCGTAACTATAGCAACTAGAGAAAAGGGACCGGTGCAACTAATTAGGGCCCATTGCCCCCTATATCCCTATTTTTCTCATCCGGATCCGACCAATAGGAGCTGAGATATTACGGAACAAAGAAACAAATTAAAATAGTTTTTTTTCCGAAACTATAGCACCTAGAGAAGCGGGACCGGTGCAATTATTTGGGCCCATTGCCCCCTATATCCCTATTTTTTTCATCCGTATCCGACCAATAGGAGCCGAGAGATAATTGAACAAAGGAAGAAAGGAAAATAATTTCTTTTCTCCGAAAGTATAGCACCTAGAGGATCGGGAACGGTGCCATTAATTAGGGCCCATTGCCCCCTACATGCCCTATATTTTCATCCGGATCCGACCAATAGGAGCCGAGATATAAAGGAACAAAGGAACAACGGAAAATAATTTTTTTCTCCGAAAATATAGCACCTAGAGAAAAGGGACCGGTGCAATTAATTAGGGCCCATTGCGCCCTATATGCCCAATTTTTTTCATCCGGATCCGATCAATAGGAGCCGAGATATAACGGAATTAAGAAGAAAGGAAAATAATTTCTTTTCTCCGAAAGTATAGCACCTACAGGAACGGGAACGGTGCCATCAATTAGGGCCCATTGCCCCCTACATGCCCTATATTTTCATCCGGATCCGACCAATAGGAGCCGAGATATAAAGGAACAAAGGAACAAAGGAAAATAATTTCTTTTCTTTGAAAGTACAGCACCTAGAGGATCGGGAACGGTGCCATTAATTAGGGCCCATTGCCCCCTACATGCCCTATATTTTCATCCGGATCCGGCCAATAGGAGCCGAGATATAAAGGAACAAAAGAACAAAGGAAAATAATTTTTTTTTTCGAAACTATAGCACCTTCAGTAACGGGAACGGAGCAATTAATTAGGGCCCATTGCCCTCTATACGCCATATTCTTTTCATCCGGATCGGACCAATAGGAGCCGAGATATATTACGGAACAAAGGAAGAAAGGAAAATAATTTTTTTTCTTCGAAACTATAGCACCCACAGTAACGTGAACGGAGCAATTAATTAGGGCCCATTGCCCCCTATACGCCATATTCTTTTCATCCGGATCGGACCAATAGGAGCCAAGTTATAACGGAACAAAGGAAGAAAGGAAAATAATTTTTTTCTCCGAAACTATAGTACCTAGAGAATCGGGACCGGTACATTTAATTAGGGCCCCTTGCCCCCTTTATGCCCTATTTTTTTCATCCGGATCCGAACAATAGGAGCCGAGATATAACGGAACAAAGGAAGGAAGGAAAATAATTTTTTTCTCCGAAACTATAGCAACTAGAGTAACGGGACCGGGCCAGTAATTGGTGCCCATTACCCCCTTTATGCCTTATTTTTTTCATCCGGATCCGGCCAATAGGAGCCAAGACATAAAGGAACAAAGGAACAATGGAAAATAATTTTTTTCTCCGAAACTATAGCACCTAGAGAAACGGTATCGGTGCAATTAATTAGGAACCATTGCCCCCTATATGCCCTATATTTTCATCCGTATCCGACCAATAGGAGCCG
>NW_025113273.1:1334-1710 GCF_014466175.1 Vespula pensylvanica | reverse complement strand
TTTATAAGTACTTCTTGCTCTAACCTTAACCGAGGAAACTGTCTACAACATGGTATGACAGTTAACTGTAAATTGAAAACGAAAAATATTTTCCTCGTTCCATAAGAGGTAATTTTGCAGATTTAAATGGATTTCTCGGATAAGGTTAAACTAGAAAAACTGTGCAACAACGTGGTATGGCCGTTAACCGGAAATTCAAAAATGAGAAAACTTGTACAATTTGCTGTACAGGTAATTATGCTGATGTTACATAGATTTTCCTTTTAAGGCTAAATGAGAGAAACTACGTAACAACGTGCTATGACTACTAAGGGGAAATCCAAAATGAATAAAATTGTAGAATTTGCATTATAGGTAATAATAAAGATTTTTTTTT
>NW_025113273.1:703-1201 GCF_014466175.1 Vespula pensylvanica | reverse complement strand
TTTCGGATAAGGTTAACCAAGGAAAATTGTGTAACAACGTGATATGATCGTTAACTAGAAATTAAAAATGAAAAAAATTGTACAATTTGCATTGTAGATAATTATACAGGTGATATATGGATTTCTCGGTAAAAGTTAACCGAGATGAACTGTGTAACAACGTGGCTTGAATGTTAATCGGAAATGTAAAATGGAAAAAATTGTATAATTTGCATTTCAGGTAATAATCCAGATTTTTTATAGATTGCTCGCATATCGCTAACCGGGAAGAACTATGTGAAATTCGATACGATCGTTAACTTTGAATTGAAAATATAAAAATTTTACTGATTTCATTATAGGTAATTCTATAGATTATATATGTCTCTCTCGACCAGGGTTAACAGAGAAAAATAGTGTAACAACATGGTATGACCGTTAACCGGAAATTCAAAATCGAAAAATTTCTATTTGTCCCATGATTGGTAATTCTGCAAATTTTATATGGCTTTCTTGCCC
>NW_025113273.1:0-512 GCF_014466175.1 Vespula pensylvanica | reverse complement strand
ATTATAGAGATTTAAATGAATTTTTCGGATAAGGTTAACCAAGGAAAATTGTGTGACAACGTGATATGATCGTTAACTAGAAATTAAAAATGAAAAAAATTGTACAACTTGCATTATAGATAATTATACATATTATATATGGATTTGTCGGTAAAAGTTAATCGAGAAAAAGTGTGTAACAACGTGATTTGGCCGTAAACCGGAAATTATAAATGATAAAAATTTTACAATTTGTACTGTAGGTAATTATACATACGTTATATGGATTTCTCGGTTAAGGTTAACCGATAAAATCTGTCTAACACTTGGTATGATCGATAATTGTAAATTGAAAATGAAAAGATTTTACTTGTTCCATGGTAGGTAATTCTTTCAGATTTTATATGGCTCTCTCGCCCAAGATTAACCGAATAAGACTGTGTGAAATCGTGGTATGACCGTTTACCGGGAATTCAAGATGAAAAAAATTTTACAATTTCCGATATAGGTAATTATAAAGATTTTTTTTTTTT
>NW_025113272.1:1105-1722 GCF_014466175.1 Vespula pensylvanica | reverse complement strand
CGTGGCCGGCCTCTCCGAGGCCCGGGGGTGGCGTGGCCGGCCTTTCCGCGGCCGGGGGGTGACGTGGTAGGGCGTTCTGCGGCCCGGGGGTGGCGTGGCCGGCCTTTCCGCGGTCCGGGGGTGGCGTGGCCCGGCGTGGCCTGACTCTCCTGGGCCCGATGGTGATGAGGCAGGCATTTCCTGGGCACGGCGGTGGCGTGGCCCAGCGTGGCCGGCCTCTTCGTGGCCCGGGGGAGGCGTGGCCGTCCTTTCCGGGGCCCGGGGGTTTCGTGGCCCGGCGAGACCGGCCTCTCCGGGGCGCGGGTGTGGCGTGGCCGGCCTTTCCGCAGCCCAGGGATGGCGTGGCCCGGCGTGGCCGGCCTCTCCGGGGCCCGGGGGTGGCGTGGCCCGGCGTGGTTAGGCGTGGCCGACATTTCCGGGACCCGTGGGAGGCGCGGTAGGCCATTCCGGGACCCGGGGGAGGCGTAGCCCGGCGTGGCCGGCCTCTCCGGGGCCCGGGGGTAGCGTAGAAGGCCTTTCCGTGGCCCGGGGGTGGCGTGGTTTGGCGTGGCCAGCCTTTCCGTGGCCCGGAGGTGGCGTGGCCTGGCGTGGCCGGCCTTTCCTGGGCACGGGGGTGG
>NW_025113272.1:0-727 GCF_014466175.1 Vespula pensylvanica | reverse complement strand
GCCGGCTTTCCGCGGCCCGGGGGTGGCGTGTCCCGGCGTGGCCTGACTCTCCTGGGCGCGGGGCTGACGAGGCTGGCATTTCCGGGGCCCGGGGGTGGCGTGGCCGGCGAAGCAGGCCACTCCGGGGCCCGGGGGTATCGTAGACGGCCATTCCGTGGCCCGGGGGTGGCGTTGCCCGGCGTGGCCTGCCCTTCCGGCGCCCGGGGGTGTCGTGGACGGTCTTTCCTGGGCCCGGGGGTGGCGTGGCCCGGCGTGGCCGGCCTCTTCGGGGCCCGGGGTAGGCGTGGCCGGCCTTTCCGGGGCCCGGGGGTGGCGTGGCCCGGCCAGACCGGCCTCTCCGGGGCGCGGGGGTGACGTAGCCGGTCTTTCCATGGCCCGAGGGTGGCGTGTCCCAACGTGGCCGGCATTTCCGGACCTCGGGGTTGGCGTGGCCTGGGTTGACCGGCCTTTCCGGGGCCGGGGGTGGCGTGGCCGGCCTTTCCGGGGCCCCGGAGGTGGCGTGGCCGGCCTTTCCGGGTCCCGGGGGTGGCGTGGCCTGGCGTGGCAGACCTCTCCGGGGCACGGGGGTGGCATGGCAGGCCTTTCCTGGGCCCGGGGGTGGCGTGTCCCAGCGTGGCCGGCATTTCCGGGCCTCGGGGTTGGCGTGGCCTGGGTTGGCCGGACTTTCCGGGGCCGGGGGTGGCGTGGCCTAGGGTGGCCGGCCTTTTCGTGGCCCGGCGTGGCCGGC
>NW_025113271.1:0-1750 GCF_014466175.1 Vespula pensylvanica | reverse complement strand
TCTGTAGCTAAATTATACATTTAATTATAAAACGCAAGTATTACCGGGCGAATGACTGCATATTTGAAGACTCATCCAAAATCTTTTCTATGTAATTCCAGAGTAAACGTCGAAGTTCATGCATTTTACATTGATTCCTATATCTTTTGTATATTCGGAAATGAATACACCAGATTAATTATTATAGTTTCTGTCGGGTGGGTCCCTTGGGATGGGCCCTTGGGCGTGGGCTTCTGTGCGGGTCTCCTTCCTTCGGTACCGAATAATCGAGCTGGATTTTCGTACTCTGGTTTTGCTCGGGTATGTATTTTCTTTTCTTTTCTTTTCTTTTCTTTTCCATGTCCATATTTTCTTTCCAATTTCATCTTTTTCACAGGGGCATATGTTCCATTGCATTTTACGGATATGCTTTTCTTTCTTTTCTTTTCTGCTTCATTCTTCTCACGAGTGCGCACACTTTTGCTTTCTTCTCTTCTTCTCTTTCTCTTCTTGTATTCTTCTTTCTCTTCATCTTTTCCTCTTCTTCGCGAATCTCGATATATCCGCGCGGAATACGGGTAGGATAGGAAGAACACTCACGCCTATGTCGGCGGACACAGACGTGGTGTTCTCGGGCGCGATTAAAAGTCCTACGGTAAAGGACTCCGTTTGATTGCTAAACCGAATAATGACCGGTCGTGTGTCGGTTCGTGTGCTGCCGAGTGGTATGGATCTGCTATCCGTAAGCGTGGACTGACCCTCCTCCAGTTAGCCGCCTGAATTCTCGGTTGGTACGTGAACGCCACGAACGCGAATTTAGAGTAGAGTCACCGTTATTATAATACTCCCGGGAGTATCGGGCGCGATTAAAAGTCCTACCGGGGACTTCGTTTTATAGAACGCCGATTATTTGATCACGCCGGTCACGCGAACTTTAGAGTAGAGACCCCGTTAGTCCGTGGGTCTCCAACTGCAGCAACCTCCACGCGGTGGGACCTGGGTCGGAAGTACTTTTGTTGTAACTAAATTTAATGGGATGAAAGCATTTCCGAGCGAATGGCTGCATATTTTAAGATTCTTCCAAGATCTTTTCTATGTAATTCCAAATTTCATTTCACATCTTTTATTCACGTTTCTTACACCTTTCGTATATTCAGCTATAAATTCACAGTTATTTTTATTCATTGGTTCGCGCAGGTATGTAATAATTGAAATAATTTTTTCACACCTATTGTTACAGTTCCTCTCGGGTGGGACCCATGAGTTGGGCTCATGGGCGTGGGCTTCAGTGCGGGTCTCCGTTCAGTATCGAAAAATCGAGCTCGAGTTTCGTACTCTCGTTTTGATCGGGTCCATCATTTCTTTTCTCTTCTCTTCTCTTCTTTTCAATTCCATCTTTTTCACATGTGTATGTGTTTCACTCCATCTTCCAGATATTCTTTTCTCTCCTTCTTTCCGAGTTCTGTCGTTTTAACATGCGCGCACGTTCCGGCTTCCTATTCTTCCTTTTCTCTTCCTCTTCTTCTGTTCTTCACTGATTTCGATACATCGGCGCAGGTTCAATGTATCGTCGAATGGTTTGTTTCATATTCGATTGTTAGACGGGTATACGGGTAGGATAGAAAGAACATTTGCGCGTGTGTTGGCGGGCACAGGCGTGGTGTTCCCGGGCGCGATTAAAAGTCCTACGATAATGGACTTCGTTTGATTGTTAAACACGAACGAATGACCGGTCGTGATACGGTCATCGGATGACTGTAGAGTGAGACGG
>NW_025113270.1:0-1763 GCF_014466175.1 Vespula pensylvanica | reverse complement strand
TTTTTTTCATCCGGATCTGACCAATAGCAGCCGCGATATAACAGTTTATATAGAACAACGGAAAGAAAAATTTTCCTTTAACAATTTTTTTCTATTAAATTATAAAGCCTAGAGGAACGGGACCACGGTCATTGGAAAGCTCTCGTCGCGCCTTCTATGCCCTATGTTTTTCGTCCGGATTTCACCAATAGGAGCCGAGATATAACGGTTTCTATAGGACAATGGAAAAAAAAATTTCCTTTAACAATTTTTTTCTATAAAATTATAAAACTTAGAGGAACGGGACCGCGGTCATTGGAAAGCTCTCGTAGCGCCTTCTATGCCCCATTTTCTTCGTACGGATCTGACCAATAGGAGCCGAGATATAATCGTTTATATAGAACAATGGAAAAAAAATTTTTTTTTAACAATTTTTTTCTCCGAAACTATAGCAGCTATGGGAACGGGACCGGAGTCATTGGAAAGCTCCCGTTGCTACCTCTATGCCCAATTCTTTTCTTCCGGATCTGACCAATAGGAGCCGAGATATAACTGTTTATATAGAACAAAAGAAAAAAAAATTTTTCTTTAACAATTTTTTTCTATAAAATTATAAAGCCTAGAGGAACGGGACCGCGGTCATTGGAAAGCCCTCGTCGCGCCTTCTATGCCCCATTTTCTTCGTACGGATCTGACCAATAGGAGCCGAGATATAATCTTTTATATAGAACAATGGAAAAAAAATTTTTCTTTAACAATTTTTTTCTCCGAAACTATAGCAGCTATGCGAACGGGACCGGAGTCATTGGAAAGCTCTCCTCGCGCCATCTATGCCCTATTATTTTCATCCGGATCTGACCAATAGCAGCCGCGATATAACAGTTTATATAGAGCAAAGGAAAAAAAAATTTTTCTTTAACAATTTTTTTCTATGAAATTATAAAGCCTAGAGGAACGGGACCGCGGTCATTGGAAAGCTCTCGTCGCGCCTTCTATGCCCAATTTTTTTCTTGCGGATCTGACCTATAGGAGCCGAGATGTAATCGTTTATATAGAACAACTGAAAAAAAAATTTTTTTTAACAATTTTTTTCTCCGAAACTATAGCACCTATGGGAACGCGTCCGCGGTCATTGGAAAGCGCTCGTAGCGCCTTCTATGCCCAATTTTTTTCTTGCGGATCTGACCAATAGGAGCCGAGATATAACCGTTTATATAGAACAAAAGAAAAAAAAATTTTTCTTTAACAATTTTTTTCCGCGAAATTACAACTCCTAGAGAAACGGTATCGGGGTCATTGGAAAGCTCTCGTCGCGCCCTTTATGTCCTATTTTTTTCGTCCGGGTCTGACCAATAGCAGCCGAGATATAACGGTTCATATAGAACAAAGAAAAAAAAATTGTTCTTTAACAAGTTTTTTCTCCGAAACTATAGCACCTAGGGGAACGGGTCCGGGGTCGTAGGAAAGCTCTCGTCGCGCCATCTATGCCCTCTTTTTTTCATCCGAATCTGACCAATAGCCGCCGCAATATAACAGTTTATATAGAGCAAAGGAAAGAAAAATTTTTCTTTAACAATTTTTTTCTATGAAATGATAAAGCCTAGAGGAACGGGACCGCGGTCATTGGAAAGCTCTCGTCGCGCCTTATATGCCCCATTTTCTTCGTACGGATCTGACCAATAGGAACCGAGATATAATCGTTTATATAGAACAAAGGAAAAAAAATTTTCCTTTACAATTTTTATCTACGAAATTATAAAACTTAGAGGAACGGTATCGGAGTC
>NW_025113269.1:990-1773 GCF_014466175.1 Vespula pensylvanica | reverse complement strand
TCTCCAGGGCCCGGGCGGGCGTGGCCCGGCGTGGCCGGCGTTTCCGGAGCACGGGGGTGGCGTGGCCGGCCTTTCCGGGGCTCCGGGCTGGCGTGGCCTGGCGTTGCCGGTCTCTCCGGGGCCCGGGCTGGCGTGGCCCGGCATGCCAGGTCTCTCCGGAGCCCTGGGGTGGCGTGGCATGGTGTGGCCAGCATCTCGGGGGCCCGGGCTGGCGTGGCCCGGCGAGGCCGGGCTCTCCGGGGCCCGCGTGTGGCGTGGCCCGTCGTGGCCGGGCTCTCCAGGGCCCAGGGGTGGCGTGGCCCGGCGTGACCGGCCTCTCGGTGGCCAGGGCTGCCTTGGGCCGGCGTGGCCGGGCACTCCGGGGCTCGGGAGTGGCTTGGCCCGGCGTGGTAGGCCTCTCCGGGGCCCGGGCTGGCGTGGTCCGGCGTGGCCGGGCTCTCCGGGGCCCGGGGTTGGCGTGACCCGGCGAGGACTTCCTCTCCGGGACCGGGCTGGCGAGGCCCGGCGTGGCCGGGCTCTCCAGGGCCCGGGCGTGCGTGGTCCGGCGTGGCCGGCCTCTCCGGGCCCGGGCAGGCGTGGTCCGGCGTGGCCGGCCTCTCAGCGACCCGGGCTGGCGTGGCCCGGCGTGACCGGGCTCTCCGTGGCCCGGGCGTGGCGTGGCCTGGCGTGGCCGGCCTTTCCGGGGCCCGGGGGTGGCGTGGCCGGCCTTTCCGGAGCTCGGGGATGGTATGGCCCAGCGTGGAAGCCTCTCCGGGGCCGGGCTGGCGTGGCCCGGCGTGGCCG
>NW_025113269.1:0-545 GCF_014466175.1 Vespula pensylvanica | reverse complement strand
GGCTCGGGGGTGGCGTGGCCTGGCGTGGCCGGCCTTTCCGGGGCCCGGGGGTGGGGTGCCCGGCCTTTCCGGGGCTCGGGGGTGGCGTGGCCTGGCGTGGCCGGTCTCTCCGGAACCCGGGCTGGCGTGGCCCGGCATGCCAGGGCTCTCCGGAGCCCTGGTGTGGCGTGGCATGGTGTGGCCAGCCTCTCCGGCGCCCGGGCTGGCGTGGCCCGGCGAGGCCGGGCTCTCCGGGGCCCGCGTGTGGCGTGGCCCGTCGTGGCCGGTCTCTCCAGGGCCCAGGGGTGGCGTGGCCCGGCGTGACCGGCCTCTCGGTGGCCAGGGCTGCCTTGGGCCGGCGTGGCCGGGCACTCCGGGGCCCGGGCTGGCGTGACCCGGCGTGGCCGGGCTCTCTGGAGCCCGTGGCTGTCGTGGCCCGGCGTGACCGGCCTCTCCGGGGCCCGGGGGTGGCGTGGCCTGGCGTGGCCGGCTTTTCCTGGGCCCGGGGGTTTCGTGGCCGGCCTTTCCGGGGCTCGGGGGTGGTGTGGCCCAGCGTGGAAGCCTCT
>NW_025113268.1:0-1776 GCF_014466175.1 Vespula pensylvanica | reverse complement strand
CCAATGACCCTGGTCCCGTTCCTCTAGGTGCTATAGTTCTGGAGAAAAAAATTGATAAAGAAAATTTTTTTTAACTTTGTTCTATATAAACCGCCATATCTCGGCTCCTATTAGGCAGATCCGGACGAAGAAAATAGGGCATAGTAGCCGCAACGGGAGCTTTCCAATGACTCTGGTCCCGTTCCTCTAGGTGCTATAATTTCGGCGAAAAAAATTGTTACAGAAAATTTTTTTTTCCTTTGTTCTAAACAAATCGTTATATCTCGGCTCCTATTGGTCAGATCCAGACGAAGGAAATAGGGCATTGAGGGCGCGACGGGAGCTTTCCAATTACCCGGACCCGTTCCCCTAGGTGCTATAGTTTCAGAGAAAAAATTGTTAAAGAAAATTTTTTTTCCGTTGTTCTATATAAACCGCTATATCTTGGCTCCTATTGGTCAGATCCGAACGAAGAAAATAGTGCATAGAGGGCGCGAGGAGAGCTTTCCAGTGACCCGGACCCGTTCCCCTAGGTGCTATAATTACAGAGAAAAAAATTGTAAAAAACAAATTTTTTTTCTTTTGTTCTATATAAACCGTTATATCTCGGCTCCTATGGGTCAGATCCGGACTAACAAAATGGGGCATAGAAGGCGCGACGAGACCTCTCTAATGACCGCGGTCCCATTCCTCTAGGTTTTATAATTTCATAGAAAAAAATTGGTATAGAAACATTTTTTTTCCTTTCTATCCTATTTGTGAAATCCGGACGAAAAAAAATAGGACATAAAGGACGCGACGAGAGCTTTCCAATGAACCCGATACCGTTCCTCTAGGTGGTATAGTTTCGGAGAAAAAAATTGTTAAGGGAAAATTTTTTTTTCCTTTGTTCTATATAAACCGTTATATCTCGGCTCCTATTGGTCAGATCCGGAAAAAAAAATAGGGCATAGAGGCCGCAACGGGAGCTTTCCAATGACCACGGTCCCGTTCCTCTAGATTTTATAATTTCATAGAAAAAAATTGTTAAAGAAAAATTTTTTTTCCTTTGCTCTATAGAAACTGTTATATCGCGGCTCCTACTGGTCAGATCCGGATGAAAAAAATAGGGCAAAGATGGCGCGACGAGAGCTTTCCAATGACCCCGGAACAGTTCCCATAGGTGCTATAGTTTCGGAGAAAAAAATTGTTAAAGGAAAATTTTTTTTTCCTTTGTTCTATATAAATCGTTATATCTCGGCTCCTATTGGTCAAATCCGTACGAAGAAAATAGGGCATAGAGGGCGCGACGAGAACTTTCCAATGACCCGGACCCGTTCCTCTAGGTGCTATAATTTCGCGGAAAAAAATTGTTAAAAAAAAATTTTTTTTTCCTTTGTTCTATATAAACCGTTATATCTCGGCTCCTATTGGTCAGATCCGGAAGAAAAAAATACGGCATAGAGGCCGCAACGGGAGCTTTCCAATGACCGCGGTCCCGTTCCTCTACATTTTATAATTTCATAGAAAAAAATTGTTAAAGAAAAATTTTTTTTCCTTTGCTCTATATAAACTGTTATATCGCGGCTCCTATTGGTCAGATCCGGATGAAAAAAATAGGGTAAAGATGGCGCGACGAGAGCTTTCCAATGACCAGGGACCCGTTCCTCTAGGTGCTATAGTTTCAGAGAAAAAAATTGTTAACGAAAAATTTTTTTTTCCTTTCAATCCTATTTTTGAAATCCGGACGAAAAAAATGGGACTTAAAGGGCGCGACGAGTGCTTTCCAATGACCCCGATACCGTTCCTCTAGGTGTT
>NW_025113267.1:1221-1776 GCF_014466175.1 Vespula pensylvanica | reverse complement strand
TGGACGGCCTCTCCGAGGCCGGGGGTGGCGTGGCTCGGCGTGGACGGCCTCCCCAGGACCCGGGCTGGCGTGGCCCTGCGTGGCCTGGCTCTCCACGTCACGGGGGTGCCGTGGCGCGGCGTGGCGGGGCTCTCTGGGGCCCGCGTGTGGCGTGGCCCGTCGTGGCCGCCTCTCCGGGCCCCGGGTTTGGTGGGGCCCGGCGTGGCCGGCCTGTCCGGGGCTCGGGGGTGGCGTTGCCCGGCGTGCGCGGCATTTCCGCGTCCGGCCTGGCGTGGCCCGGCGTGGCCGAGCTCTCCGGTGTCGGGCTGGCGTGGCCCGGCGCGGCCGGCTCCACCGGGGCCCGGGGGAGGCGTGGCCCGTCGTGGCCGGCCACTCCGGAGCCTGTGTGTGGCGTGGCCCGGCGTGGCCGGCCTCTCGGGGCCCGGGGGTGGCGTGGAACGGCGTGGCAGGCCACTCCGCGGTCCCGGGAGTGGCATGGCCCGGCGTGGCCGGACACTCCGTAGCCTGTGTGTGGCGTGGCCCGGCGTGGCCGGCCTCTCGGGGCCCGGGGCTGGC
>NW_025113267.1:0-833 GCF_014466175.1 Vespula pensylvanica | reverse complement strand
TCTCCAGGGCGCGGGGTTGGCGTGGGCCGTCGTGGCCGGGCTCTCCGGGGCCCGCGTGTGGCGTGGCCCGTCGTGGCCTGGCTCTCCGGGGACCGCGCTGGCGTGGCACGGCGTGGACGGCCTCTCCGAGGCCGGGGGTGGCGTGGCTCGGCGTGGACGGCCTCCCCGGGACCCGGGCTGGCGTGGCCCGGCGTGGCCTGGCTCTCCAGGTCACGGGGGTGCCGTGGCGCGGCGTGGCGGGGCTCTCTGGGGCCCGCGTGTGTCGTGGCCCGTTGTGGCCGCCTCTCCGGGCCCCGGGTTTGGTGGGTCCCGGCGTGGCCGGCCTGTCCGGGGCCCGGGGGTGGCGTTGCCCGGCGTGCGCAGCATTTCCGCGTCCGGCCTGGCGTGGCCCGGCGTGGCCGGCCTGTCCGGGGCCCGGGGGTGGCGTTGCCCGGCGTGGGCGGCATTTCCGCGTCCGGCCTGACGCGACCCGGCGTGGCCGAGCTCTCCGGTGTCGGGCTGGCGTGGCTCGGCGTTGCCGGACTCTCCGGGGCCCGGGCTAGCGTGGCCAGTAGTGGTCGCTTCTCCGGGGCCCGGGGGTGGCGTGGCCCGTCGTGGCCGGGTTCTCCGGGGCCCGGGCTTGCCTGGCCAGGCGTGGACGGCCTCTCCGGGGCCCGTGGGTGGCGTGGCCAGGCGTGGACGGCCTCTCCGGGCCCCGGGCTAGCGTGGCCCGGCGTGGCCGGCCTCTCCGGGGCCCGGGGGTGGCGTTGAACGGCGTGGCCGGGTTCTCCGGGGCCCGGGCTGCCCTGGCCAGGCGCGGACGGCCTCTCCGGGGCCCGGGGGTGGCGTGGCCC
>NW_025113266.1:1252-1778 GCF_014466175.1 Vespula pensylvanica | reverse complement strand
TCTGTACACATCCTACGTTTGCTGAATGTGTAGCTGAACTTCATAATATATATCATAATACACATAAAATTAGAAGTTAACTAAAGAATTTTTAAAATTGATCAATAATTTTCTTCCCGTTCTTGTCGTTAAAAATATCTACCGAGAAGAATTAATTTTGAGCAAAGAACGTTGTTTGATCATTTTTATCGTAATACTATCTATTCTTTTTCTGTAACTTTAGTTAACGCTGAATTTTTTTTACACATCTCTCTTTTTTATAACGCCGCAGTAAAGAAAATCGATTTAGTGATCAATTGTCGTATTCTTTTTCTTCCTAATATCATCTTTTTCTGTGTTATGTATTTCATTAGGAACACGATATACAAAAGTCGATCAAAATTTCCTATTACGCGATCGAACGAATCGAAAAGGCTTAATCGGATGTGGATTTGGGCTCGACGAATATCCTTCAATTCGACATATTATTATTGTCTCTTTCTAATTTCCTTATGATATAATTCATTTTGAATAACTGCGAATTGCA
>NW_025113266.1:431-1242 GCF_014466175.1 Vespula pensylvanica | reverse complement strand
CTGCTTCAATTTTATCGATCGTTCCCTACGAAGGATTAATATTAAATTAAAAGAAATTATTTTTTTTGTTGACTGTCTCATAAGAAAAATATCTTATGAACGTTATTATGCACATTTTCGATTTCCATCAATCAAAATCAGCCAAACGTGTTTCTCACGCAAAAAATTCTTTTCATACTTCTTTTGGTCGTATTAAAAATTATATCATGAGTGAATTCACCAGGAGTATATATTGCTATGTACTTTCACAAGGAGTATATATTGCTATGTACTTGAATTTATAAAAAAATGTTCTTTACTACTTCGATCTATTACGATGAATTCAAATTCACAAAACTTGTACTTTGACGTACATTTTCTTTGAAGAAATTAATTCTACAAAAAAATCGGCCACGTTTGTTTCTCGATGGAGTTTTTCGACGGACATATACCTACTTAGCGGAATTATAATCTAATCTAGTTCCCAATAAATGAATATATCAATCAAGCATACGAAAGAGCGATTATCCATTATCAAACCAACCTCTATAGCAACATCACGTTGTAGTACACCATCGAAAGATTTAAGAGCATTTTATGGAAAGAATATGGATTCAGAGAAAATCATTCGTTATGTTTATTTTCTTTTTTTTCTTTTTGCCTATTATATTTGAATTCGCTTCACGCAAGTGAATCAAAACTTCCTATATCGCGTTCGAAAGAACCGAAAGTTCCGCGAAAAGGTATAAGTGGGGGGAAATGAATATGTTCAATAATCCCTTTGAATTCGACGTACTATAATTTCTTCTTGTCAACTACCATATGAAATAAT
>NW_025113266.1:316-421 GCF_014466175.1 Vespula pensylvanica | reverse complement strand
TGACTGCATATTATAAAAACGCTTCTGTTTCGTTTTATTGATCGCTCCCTACCAAGGATTAATATTAAATAAAAAGGAATTAATTTTGTTGTTGACACTTTCTCA
>NW_025113266.1:0-306 GCF_014466175.1 Vespula pensylvanica | reverse complement strand
ATCTCGTGAACTTTAGTATACCCGTTTTATTCTTATCTGCTAAACGTCGGCGAAAAATGTTGTTTAGGCTAACAATATTCTTTTGCCGATTTCTCGTTGCTATAAAAAAAATTGCATAATACGTTATCAGCATGAGAAGTATCCCATTGTTCTTTAAAATGTCCAGTTCTTTGTTATTGTTCATCGGCAGTGACATGATTCTTTATGTGATAGGAGGAACTTAAAAAAAGAAAAAGGAAATATACAGTCATGTATCTTATGCATGGAGTGCACATATTGAATTACAAGTTATCTGTCGGTGATATT
>NW_025113265.1:0-1780 GCF_014466175.1 Vespula pensylvanica | reverse complement strand
ATATATATATATATATATATATATATATAAATCTTTCTCCGCATATGTAAATGTATGTATGATATGAAAGAGAATAAGAAAGAGATACATATACAGCAGCGTTTCTGGAAAGATATTTGATATCTTTTTGCTTTTCGACCGACTTGTTTGTATGGCATTGCGGCTCAAATTTTTATAATATATCTTTAAAAACCTAGTAAACTGGAGTTACTATATATTATTTTAAAACCTGTTACTGTAATATTCTTGCAAATTCATAAGAATATTCTAAGAAAACTTTCTGGATATCCCTTATAAATCTTTCTATAAGTGTATTTATCTCTTTTTCATATATTTGTAAAGAAATAGAGAAGGAGAGAGGAGAAGAAGAGGGAGAGGGAGAGAGACACGGAGAGGGGGAGGAAAAGATGGAATGATTAGTATTGTCAATAAAGATGAGATACATCACGAAACAGAAAACATAGGATTAACAATGATTTAGATCTGAAGACGTATGAAATATGGTTCCTCAAGAAGCTTACTGATGTAGATTTCGTTCGTCTCTTGTCTCTTACTTTCAATCTCCTCTTTTTTCTCTTTTCTTGTTTTTTTCACTTTGGTAACTCCATCGAATTGATCATCTGCGCACATTTATTTTCTATTAAGGTAAACTCTTTTTGTTAACCTAGAAAGCTTTGTTTTCTGTAAGAATAAGTGTCTATTCAATATAGAAAGTTCAATGAATTGGTTGGTTTATCGTAGTTATAAGAAAATTTTGTATGGAGATTACTTTATGTATTAGCTAAAACTAACAACACTATTTATGCATTTTACAATTGTTTCCGTCATATACAAATGTATTTTCATATAGATATTTTTTAACTATATTACCAAATCTTTGAATTTCAAACAAATTTGTATTTAATTTCTCATCTTTACCTTCCATATGTGCGATATTTTCGTTATTTTCTTCCACATATATAATATTTCTATTATTATTTTCATTATCATACAGAATATTATTTTTATGTTCATCATTATCTCCATATTCATCTTCAGAAAGTTTATATTCTGAAAAATAATAATGGAAAGAATCTAATAGTACTACAATTAATTGAATTATCTATTTATGAAATTGAACATTTATTCTCTATTTATTTAAATAATACTTTAAGATGATATAGCAATAGTTGATACAACAGATTTTGCAAATTCATTTTTTAATGTCTAAGATATTCAATCAGCATAGAAATGAAATTGACACAGTGTACTAAATATTACTTTAAATATTGTAATACTTTTATAGCCTGCAGTCACATGTTAACTATTTATTAATATATTAAATAGTAATTGTACAAATCCTCCTTTAACTTTGCGAACTAAAGCAAAATTTTCTCAACGAAATTGTCAATACAACTTGAATAAAGATTAATTATAAATAGCAATAGCAAAGCCAAAAATGTTTTTATATTCTTGATTTATCGTAATATAAAATGGAATAAATTAGTAAGTATTATGAACTTATACTTTTGTTTATTCTGTTTTTATTCATAATAAACTTGTTATAGCATTTAAAAACTGAGAAAATTATTAAAGAATCTTTTACTATACCTTTTACTTTATTATATTGATCTGAAACATATACTTATTGTTGACACACACACACACACACACACACACACACACATTGTTTGTATCATATGCAATACTTACTCTAGTATTTATTATAGAAATAAAATAATTTGTTTATATGTTCAAAAAGTCGATTGCTTTTTTTTATTTCAGTGATTAAAAGAGCATA
>NW_025113264.1:988-1817 GCF_014466175.1 Vespula pensylvanica | reverse complement strand
ATTAACTGTCAAAGTCGGTCAAAGGTCCGACTGTGTTGTCACGGGTGGGAGAGTCTCCCCCATTACATCATTTAATTCTAAAACAAAAATAATTATATACTTATCGTTAACTCTTCGTTATTACTTGCGGGGAACGCATCCTATGAGTACTGCGATGTGCACTCGTCGGCGTATAAAAGGAAACTAACAAAATAATAGTCAAAATAAATAAAAGTAGTATATGTTCTTATTACACAAGGCCAATAATCGCGAAACGAAAATTTGTAAGTATTAAAATTATAAACCAAAATTATTTTGTTTCTCTTGCGTTGTTATCTTTGTAATGTTAAACAAATATACTATTGTTTAAATATTAATCTTTTGTATTGAGCGAATATTAAAAAATGTTTAAATAAATGTAAAATTAGCGAAAGTATTAAATTTTAAGCTTTCGCTTTCGAAATGAAAGAGCTGTGATACTCATTCATCGACGTACAAAGGGAAACTAACAAAATAATCATTAAAGTAAATAAAAGTCGTATATGTTTGTTACACGAAACCAATGATGCCGAGACGAAAATTTCAAAGTATTAACATATTAAATTGAAATTATTTTGTTACTCGCATGATATGGTCTTTGTGTTGTTAAACGAATGTATTATTGTTTAAATATTAGTTTTTTGTATTGCGTGTACATAAACCTATATTTATATGAGGCCGCGTTCGCAAGTCTGCGCATCATCGCGTTAAAAAGATATTCGCGAAAATAAAATCAGCCTTTCGCGTCGCACTTTTTTTCAATTTTCCTGTTTTATTTTCACAATATTTATACTTCTCTCACTTTTTAATG
>NW_025113264.1:0-757 GCF_014466175.1 Vespula pensylvanica | reverse complement strand
AGAGAGAGAGAGAGAGAGAGAGAGAGAGAGAGAGAGAGAGAGAGGTATACGATATATAATAAGTAACACACACGCCATCTCCGGATTTCTCTACACATATTACGTACGCACTTTTAATTGGGTTTTAATTCACTTCTTTCAGATTTCTAAAAATTTCCCGAACTACATGCAGAGCATTGAATATACCAGTTTATACATCTCTTTGTTACTTACAAGTAAGTTTATTTATTTTAATACATATAGCAAGGCTTAATAGAGAGAGATAGGTAACATACGACATGGAGGTCTTATTAGGTTGTGTATCTCGATACGATATTAAAACAAAAACAATCGAGCGTTCGAACTTCCTTAAGGCCAGAGGAGAGATGTTTATTCCCATATAACATTTGGACGAGTACAGATCTACGAAAGCACTGATTAATTTCATTTTAATTATGCATTTTATTACAAAACTTCTTTATTCTAATTTTATCACAATTACTTTAATATTATAGAAATTTTATTGTCTCATGGGATGGTATAGAAATTTTTATACTTTTTATGTTATTCGTCATCAAATTTACTCCTTCAGCTATTATTTTATTTCAGAATTATTACATATCATGATAGAATTTATTACATATTTATTAACAATTGGGTTTCCGTATGCAGCTACCTCCAAGTTTTGAGAACTGGGGAATCGATATTGTTCGGCTTTGTATCGTAAGATACAAAGCGAGCAATATTATTTTTATTAACATCACGATTTTCAGGTTAA
>NW_025113263.1:1623-1818 GCF_014466175.1 Vespula pensylvanica | reverse complement strand
TAAAAAGATAATACAAATTAAATGTAAGAGCAAAAATTAAAAAGTTAATAAAACTTAAATATAAAAACAGAAATTAAAAAGTTAACAAAAGTTAAATACAAAAGCAAAGATTAAAACTATAATAGAAATTAAATATAAGAACGAAAATTATATAGAAAATTATATGCTGAAACTTCCCTGTAAAAATTTAATTTC
>NW_025113263.1:1334-1613 GCF_014466175.1 Vespula pensylvanica | reverse complement strand
GTCCCTCGATGATCGGTCCCTCGATGGTCGGTTCCTCAATGATCTAACCTGAAACAGAAACAGTATGAAAGAGAATGAGAAACTGATATAAAGAAAATAGGAAAAGAGAAGAAAAACAGAAAAATGGAAAAAGGGAAAATTTGCATAAGTACGCGTGAGAAAAATCGAATTCCGAATGATGTGTGTGTATCCCGAAGATCGGTTCAGTCGACGATAATCAGAATGTCATAATTGAATTCGATTTTTCTTTAGTAAAAGAACGAAACCCGCCTAAGGCCC
>NW_025113263.1:1141-1261 GCF_014466175.1 Vespula pensylvanica | reverse complement strand
CAATTTAATCAACTGTTTAAAATAATTGTTCAATCTACGATATGCAGCCATATGGTGGGTAGTACAGGAATCCTGTTAGGTATCCTTCCTGTAAAAGTGAGCGGAGAATATGCTATGTAT
>NW_025113263.1:805-1068 GCF_014466175.1 Vespula pensylvanica | reverse complement strand
GCACTTTCAGTGGTCCTCACAATTGCCATATTTTATACGTTTCGAAATTATTACATTAATATAAAACTTGATTTTATAAAAATAAAATTACAGATTTAATTGAACTTTAGAAAAGAAATATGGGAAAAATTTATTACTCGACTTTAATAATGAAAATGTATGAAATACGTAAAAATTCTATTCGCTAACGCGTGGCAATGTGAGATGGGACACGGAATGAATAGATCTTCTAAACTTCTGAAAATTAAATTATTATTATATAA
>NW_025113263.1:692-795 GCF_014466175.1 Vespula pensylvanica | reverse complement strand
AGTGACAACATGGTATAATTAAAGTATAATTAAGAGCCATTCTCGAAGCGTTCTGTCGAACCTTCGAAAATAACTCTATAGTTTAATAGTTGCCCTCTTGAGC
>NW_025113263.1:354-634 GCF_014466175.1 Vespula pensylvanica | reverse complement strand
CCTAACAACTACTATAGAACATTTGAACTATCGTCAACTATCGCCAAGAAACTAAAACTATCTCTTATTCCGAAACGTCGAAGAAAAGTAACTAATCTAACGTAACTCTAAACCAATCCTGAAACGAAAAATCGAGAAAGCATCGCAAGAGAAACGAGAATTAATATGTTAATTGCTGAAAATCCTACGCTAAAAATCGATTAAGTGGTTCTATGTTCTACGCGTCGTGATTTTACAAGTCTCTTTGTCTTTTCTCTACTCTACTTTATTCTTTCAAAAG
>NW_025113263.1:0-214 GCF_014466175.1 Vespula pensylvanica | reverse complement strand
CTTGTAATCCAGAGACTATCCATCGCGAATGTCTTCTTGCTTATTTATTATTAAGATTAGCGAATATCGCGATTCTTTATTATTATTTCGCGAGAGAAAATTATTTAAAAACGCATTTAAATATTAAAAACTTTAAATAATTATAATTAACGCGATTAAACAAGAAGACCCTATCCTGATCTAGTAAATATATCAAAAAATAATGAACCATTCA
>NW_025113262.1:0-1827 GCF_014466175.1 Vespula pensylvanica | reverse complement strand
GGTCCAGTGTTTTGGAGCCATCGCAGAACTTCTTAAGTAGTGAGTTAATTTTTATGTTCCTCCAATCACTCAATCATGTCGAGGACGAAAGGTCCGAATCGGCACGGGTGATTGGTTGTAATTAATTAGTAGAAGAGCAATGAGTGACCACGAATAAATTTCTTCGGAGATTTACTCGTGAATGATTCGTTATTTTTTGATTTATTTATTAGATCAGGATAGGGTCTTCTTGTTTAAACGCGTTAATTATAATTATCTGAAATTTTGAATATTTAAATGCATTTTTAAATAATTTTCTCTCGCGAAAATAATAAAGAATCGCGATATTCACGAATTTTAATAATAAATAAGCAAGAAGACATTCGCGATGGATAGTCTCTGGATTACAAGCGAAATTTTGTAATTTATTTTCCAATAATTAGAATAATTGCTTGTAAGAAGGAGCGTCTAATAATTTTTCATTACATTTTTAAATAAACATTAATTATTGAAGAAAAGTCTCAATAGAGTCATTGCTTTTAAAAGAATAAAGTAGAGTCATTGATTTTGAAAGAATAAAGTAGAGTAGAGTCGTTTCTAAAAGATAAAGAGACTTGTAGAATCACGACACGCAGAACATAGAATAAGTTAATTAATTTTTAGCTTAGGATTTTCAGCAATTAATATATTCATTCTCGTTTCTCTTCCGATGCTTGCTCGATTTTTCGTTTCAGGTTTGATTTGGAGTTACGTTAGATTTATTAGTTTTCTTGCACGTCTTAGAATAAGGGTCGGTTTTAGTTCTTTGATATTGACGAAAGTTATCAAATTTATTCTGTAGTTGTGGTTAGGGCACGAAGCAAAGAAGAGGCTATATGCCGAAGAGGCCCCCACAAATTGTGGCTCAAGAGGGCAATTATTAGATTATCGAGGTATTTTCGAAGGTTTCATGGAACTCTTCGAAAATGGCTCTTAGTCGTATTTTAATTTTATCACGTTGTCACTCAAAATGCTCTTATGTAGTAGTAATGTAGATTATATAATAGTAATGTAGATTATGTAGTAGTAATGTAGTAATGAGAAACTGAGACGACGTAATATTTCGTCTCCCATCCTACATTTCCACGCGTACGCGAATTGAATTTTTACATATTTTATGCATTTCTATTGTTAAAGTCGAATAATCGCGTTTTTCTTTTCCAAATTTAAATAAAAATCATAACTTTATTTTAATAAAATCAAGTTTTACATTAAAGTCGAGTCACAATTTTTCATTTTTATTTTCTTTAAAGTTTAATTAAACTTACAATTTTGTTTTCATAAGATCAAGTTTTATTTGCTTGAAGTATAAATTAGATTACGTCGGTAATGCGTAATTTAGAGTAGAGTCACCGTCATTCGGACATTCACGCGAGTGTCCGAGCGCGATTAAAAGTCCTACCGTGGACTTCGTTTAATTACGTCGATTATTTGATCGCGCCAGTCTTGCGAATTTTAGGGTAGAGTCCAGTTAGCCCGTGGGTCCCCATATGCAGTTACCTCCAAGCGGTGGGACCTGGGTCGGTAGTACTTGCAATATGTGGAAATTTATGTCTAAATAAAATTAAAAATCTATAACTAAATAATATATATAACTATATACTGCAAGTACTACCGGGCGAAAGGCTGCATATTTCAATCTTTTTCCAAAATCCCTTTTTTGTCTAAAGTCTCGGGTGGGACCCTTGGGAGGGGCCCTCGGGTGTGGGCCTTAGGCGGGTTTCGTTTTTTCACTAGGAAAAATCGTTCGGAATTCCGTTCGGAATTCTATTTTTCTCACGCACACTTACGCAAATAATTCGGGCTTCT
>NW_025113261.1:0-1840 GCF_014466175.1 Vespula pensylvanica | reverse complement strand
AACTTAGAAATTTTTACACGTGCGAGGCACTTTGACAATCTATCTCCACGAGTGAACTTAGAAATTTTTGCACTCGCGGAGGACTGAAAATCTATCTTCATGAATGGACTTAGAAATTTTTACACTTCCGGAGGACTTTAAAAATCTATCACCACGTGTGGACTTAGAAATTTTTGCACTCCTGGAGGACTTTGAAAATCTATCCCCACGAGTGGACTTAGAAATTTTCTCACTTTCGTGGAACTTTGAAAATCTATCTTCATGAATGGACATAGAAATTTTTACACTCCCGGATGACTGAAAATCTATCTCCACGAGTGGACTTAGAAATTTTTGCACTCCCGGAGGACTTTGAAAATATATCTCCACGAGTGAACTTAGAAATTTTTGCACTCCCGGAGGACTTTGAAAATCTATCTTCACGAGTGGACTTAGAAAATTTCGCGGATGTCATTCGAGTATTAACGAAGATTTAAAGTAAGTATATTTCTCTATCACATATTTCTTTAATGATTTATAGTTTTCATTATAACAATGATACTAATTATTTCGTTTATATTTCTGTTTCAGAACCTTGTTGCAATCGCGCCCGTTGCAATGATGTAATCGAGTGTTTGTATCGGTCAAACAAATTTATCGCGAAGTAGAAGCAGTGTTTGTTCGTTCGCGTTTCGCGATTTACACGATAAGTGTTTTTGCATAGACTGCGTGCAATGCAGTCGTTAGAGTCAGTGTTTGTTCGCGTAGTTTTTTGAGTTTTTAACAGTCGCACTGACTGTACTTATAAAAGATAATAGAGTTTCGCGAAATAAAATCAGTGACCGTTCGTTAATAAATAACTACCGCGAATTAGAGTCAGTGCATCACTGAAGAGGATCCCGACCAACTTCGATGTCGACCTACCTCATTTTCAACCAACTACAAATCATCCACCCTCAATTTCGACCTAAATCGCGGTCCAGTGTTTTGGAGCCATCGCAGAACTTCTTAAGTAGTAAGTTAATTTTTAAATCCCTCCGATCATTCAATCATGCCGAGGACGAAAGGTCCGAATCGGCACGGATGATTGGTTGTAATTAATTAGTAGAAGAGCAATGAGTGACCACGAGTAAATTTCATCGGAGATTTACTCGTGAATGGTTCGTTATTTTTTGATTTATTTATT
Organism: Vespula pensylvanica; assembly: GCF_014466175.1. Taxonomy (NCBI): domain Eukaryota; kingdom Metazoa; phylum Arthropoda; class Insecta; order Hymenoptera; family Vespidae; genus Vespula; species Vespula pensylvanica. Next base: position 675 of record NW_025113261.1, on the reverse strand, counting down.
AGATCAGGATTGGGTCTTCTTGTTTAAACGCGTTAATTATAATTATTTAGAATTTTTAATATTTAAATGCATTTTGAAATAATTTTCTCTCGCGAAAATAATAAAGAATCGCGATATTCGCGAATTTTAATAATAAATAAGCAAGAAGACATTCGCGATGGATAGTCTCTGGATTACAAGCGAAATTTTGTTATTTATTTTCCAATAATTAAAATAATTGCTTGTAAGAAGGAGCGTCCGATAATTTTTCATTACATTTTTAAATAAACATTAATCAATATTGTTAATAAAAGAAAAGTCTCAATAGAGTTATTGCTTTTAAGAGAATAAAGTAGAGTCATTGATTTTGAAAGAGTAGAGTAGAGTCGTTGATAAAAGACAAAGAGACTTGTAGAATCATAACGCGTAGAACATAGAATAACTTAATCAATTTTTAGCTTAGGATTTTCAGTAATTAATATATTAAATTCTCGTTTCTCTTCCGACGCTTTCTCGATTTTTCGTTTCAGGTTTGATTTAGAGTTGCGTTAGATGTATTAGTTTATTTCCACGTCTTAGAGTAAGGGTCGGTTTTAGTTTTTAACGGTAGTGACGATAGTTATTAAATCTGTTCTATAGTTGGTGGTTAGGGCACGAAGCAAAGAAGAGGCTATATGCCGAAGAGGCCCCCACAAA
>NW_025113260.1:0-1845 GCF_014466175.1 Vespula pensylvanica | reverse complement strand
CCAGTTTCTCTAGGTGCTATAGTTTCGGAGAAAAAAATTATTTTCCTTTGTTCCGTTATATCGCGGCTACTATTGGTCGGATCCGGATGAAAAAAATAGGGCATATAGGGGGCAATGGGCCCTAATTAATGGCACCGATGCCGTTTCTCTAGGTGCTATAGTTTCGGAGAAAAAAAATGATTTTCCTTTGTTCCTCTGTTCCTTTATACCTCGGCTTCTATTGGTCGCATTCGGATGAAAAAAATAGGGCATATAGGGGGCAATGGGCCCTAATTAATGGCACCGGTCCCGTTTCTCTAGGTGCTATAGTTTCGGAGAAAAAAATTATTTTCCTTTGTTCCTTTGTTCCGTTATATCGCGGCTACTATTGGTCGGATCCGAATAAAAAAAAACAGGGCATATAGGGGGCAATGGGCCCTAATTTATGGCACCAGTCCCGTTTCTCTAGGTGATATAGTTTCGGAGAAAAAAATTATTTTCCTTTGTTCCTTTGTTCCGTTATATCTCGGCTCCTATTGGTCGGATCCGGATAAAAAAAATAGTTTTCAGATGATGATATAAGTACACCACATCGAACTATAAATGACTTGATTTGATGTAAACGTTGAAAGGATTGGTTTATATAAATTTCATATAGATTCAGCGCGAATAGTTTTATGTTCAGAGAGAAAAAGAGAGAGAGAGAGTGAGAGAGAGAGAGAGAGAAAGAGAGAGAGAGAGAGAGAGAGAGAGAGAATGAGAGAGAGAGAGATGAACGATTGATGAGCAATTGATGAGCAATTGATAAGTGAATTACTTAGAAATTGTAATTCTATAAAGGTTCATACTATCACTTGAGAATATGAATGGATGAAGGAATTGGAGCAAAGGTGTATTATCTTTATTATCAACGGTATTTCCGCAATAGCAGAACTATTTGTCAAATATTTAATTTGAAGACTATTCATGCCAGGCAATGGAAATATCTCGTTTGTTAAGTAAGAAGGAAGAGGCAAAAGATGTTACAGAATCCAAAGCGAATATATTGTTTTGAAAAAATAGTCAATATTTTATTATTAACTAAGACTTTGTCCTATCAAAGTTTTATGTTAATTATCATAATCGATTTTGATTTCTTTTTATTGCTATAGTAGGGAAGTTATAATAGCGTGTATGATACTAAAAAATTATAGAATTTTAGGAACTTGCTATTTTTTAGATAATTGGATATTAAACATTTAACAACCGTTTTGACTTGTGTTATCTGTAGACACACTAAAGAAAAATTTTGAGATACAAAAAGGTTACATAACTTAATTTGCTTTGAGTTAGGATGCTGATTGGAAGTACATAATTGTACATATCTAAGTATAGAGTATTTAATTATTCTATTATAGAAGAAGGTATTAAATTGAGTCGAAACACTTTCTTTTTTAATTTCCTTCTCTGTTTGTCCGTATTATGATAATAAATTTCGAATAACTTCTCGAGAATAACTGTATTTATTAATTGTAACTTATTAATTCTAATTTATCGAGAATAATTGTATTCATTCCTTAACTTTTTAATTAAATTTAAAATCTTATTATATTTTTAGGTAGGGTTCCAGAGAGTATCTTATTCAATTTTCATCACGAAAACTATGCTACTAATTGTAAGTTAAAAAGAAATTGACATTTAAATTGTAGATAACCAAAATGTGTTTTTTAATTAAGTTGGTGATTATGAAAGTAGTTTGTCATTTGAAATATTAAACATGTTTTGTTTTACATGTTCGTCACTTGAAATTGTAAAACACATGATATATTAAATTTTTTTAAATTATATAAAAGAATTATTTTGCAGGAATAAGTATATTTACTTTTT
>NW_025113259.1:0-1845 GCF_014466175.1 Vespula pensylvanica | reverse complement strand
TTTATTTATTTATTTCTTCAGGATATACCACTCTGCGTTCAAAATGGGTCTCAGTTTTTCGTTTTATCATCTTTCAATTGATTTTATGTTTGAACTCAAAGCTATACCTCATAATTGATAGGCGTACGTCCATATCGGTTTGAGGATAGTTTTATATATTGGCAATTTGTTATAAATTGTTACCTATGGTTTTTTGCTGATCTGTCACCATACTTTTCTATATTTTTTATTAATTGTTCTATTTTTTTACGAATGTACGTTTTCCATAGAACTTTTCTGTCTAGATATTTAATTGTTTCTTGCTGCGGTAGTATGTCGTTGTTTAGTTTTACAGCGAGGTATATTTGCTTTCTGGTAGTGAAAGTGACGCATGTGGATTTTGTAGAATTGATTTTGATCCTCTGTGTTTTTAACCAATATTCTATTTCATTAAGATGTTGTTGTAGTTTATTTGAAGCTTTGTGCGGTTCAAAGGTGGCAATGAGGGTGTTCTTCGTTATCGGGAAGTCTGACGTATGGAGGGTATATAATAATGGTACTAGAACACTATTTTGTGGGACTTCTGATTTAATTGGGTAAAGAGCAGATACGGCCTGTTGTATTTTGACTTGAAAAAGTCTATCTCTTCTAGGTATGATTTTAATATGGAGTAGAACGACGTTGGTAAAATTCTTGGATCTTGATCAGTAAGCCGGTGTGCCAGATTTCGTCAAAAGCCTGTGATACGTTCAGGAATGCCGCGGAACAATATTTTTTGTCATTTACATCTCTCCTAATTTTATTGGTCAGTTTATAGATTTGCTCAGTTGTGGTGTGTAATTGCTAAATGCCAAATTGATGCTCTGGAATTAACTTGTGATCGCTTATTGCAAGTTTCAATCTACTAAGGAGTAGTTTTTCAAATAATTTGGAAGTAATTGGTAGTAAACTTATTAATCTTCTATAAGAGGTTACTTCTTTTGGTGGTTTCTCTGGAGATTAATATGATCTGTGCTATTTTTTAGTAGATTGGGTAGTAGCCTATTCTGAGCATCTCATTGTAGATTACGGTCAGTAATATGATTGCTTTTTTAAGAAATTCTTTATTGGATTTCGCTTGGGGAAAAATATTTGATTGGATATGATGGTACTAGTGGTGCTTCTTTGGATTGCTTCTGGAATATTTTAGATAGATGTGTGGTAAACGTTTCGATTTTTGCTGTTTCTATTTTTGTTCAGTTTCTAAAATATTTTCCTTGATCAGTGGTGGCATGGGTTTTATTGCTTGTTTTAAATTTCTTATAGACTTTTATAACGAGTATTCTATGTCTTTGTTAGAAGTAAGTTTTTTTTTTTTTAAATTCTCTGAAGGTGTCATTTTGTCTTTTTTGTAATAGATCTTTCAGTTTTCTATTTATTTGGTTAAGTCTTGTTTTATCATGAAGATGTTTCGCTTGCTGCCATCTTCTTCGCAATGTTCTTTTGTGTGTTATTATTTTTTTTTATTTTATTAAAATAGCATATAGATGTTTAACTGTTTTTCGGTGAAGGAGTAGATCCCCATGCTGCTGCTTGTATTGAGCTAGTGGTGATCTACTGCCTTATCTCTTTTCTTTTCTGTTTTCAATACTTTTTTATTTGAATGGCATTCTCAAGTTTCTTTAAAATTGTTCCAATTCGTAGTGGCATTGTGAAGTATAGATAATCTTTTTTCATAAGTGATGTTTTGATTTGAGATGACTCCTGCTACTGCTCTGTGATCCGATTCGAGATCTAAGCATGTTTGAATGGCGAAACTTTTCCGAGTTATTCCTTTTGTAATGAAGAAATTTAATAAATCCAGTGTAGGATTAACATGTGTAGGCC
>NW_025113258.1:0-1847 GCF_014466175.1 Vespula pensylvanica | reverse complement strand
ATGGCTAGAAGTAGAATTGAATCATTTGTTTAAGTTCTCCTATCGAGAAAGAATGCATGTAAATAGTTAATTGAATTACACAGCTAATTGTATCGTCCAACTCTCTATTTGGTTTGCTGAGGAGCAGACTAATGAAGAAATTCCTTTCTTATTTTCGACCAAACCAGACAAGAGGTGTACACACACACGCTCGCAATATCGCGCACTCATTACCGCCCACTTGAATTAGCTTTAATTAATAAGCTCACAAGAATACACGTAGATGGAAAGAGGTAATAATAAATCGTACTGACGATAACTACGGGAGAGCGTATAACGTTCGTGCACATTATTAAATTTCAATCGATACATATTTACAAGGTAATTCGCCTATGCAGAAAGGATAATTAAGAATATCTACACTTCTGCAAATCGTACATTAAATATTATGAATATTTTTGAAGCACGTTTCATGAATATTACGATGTACAAATTCAACATTTCTTCCGTTTTTATTACTTTGAGTGATTGTTTAAACTGATGTAAGAACGATAACACAGTTACGTAAACGAGATACTATCATTTCTCGTATTATTTAAAATACTATGAATTATTATCTCGAAAATCGGTAAATATTTTGATCGTTTCTGCAGGTTTAATCACTTTGAAAGTTAAGCATACCTTAGCTTCGTTTCGATTATTTCTCTGCTCATTCTTCAATCCATGAATAAACATTCGACTCTTGTATTTGTTTCTATTCTCGATATCAGTTTCTGTTATTTGCATATTATTATTATTATTATTCCCGATAGGTCTCGACGATCCATTCAACCTCCTTCTTACGGTACACCGTGTTAGGATGTTCGAGGTCAAATCGAGATTCGCAAAGTCAATATTCGGCCAGAGACCAACATCGGTTTTATTAGATTTAAATTTATCTGCGAAATCATCTGCCTCGAGATAAAATCTATCGTCCATTGAATCGTAAACGAGCGTGAACTCATAATCTTTACCCTCACCTTCCACTCCTTCATCTTCTGTATCTTCTCTTTCTTCTTCTTCTTCTTGAACATCGAAAAGAAAGATCTGTTCGGAATCGTTGTTACTCGCCCGAATATTTTCCTTATCGTTCCAAATCTCAACTATGGTATTGAAACGAATATGATTATTATATGTATAATTTTCTATCTACTAGCTGTCCAAATTAACAATAGTTCTATATCCCAGAACACTGTCAACGTTATTATCGATCTTCATTCTCCCTTCTCGACTGCGTTGAACCCTTTTGAGGGTGGAAGAAGATAGACTCCATACAGATGCCGCGATGAAATATTGTTTTCTACGGAGAAATATTCCCTCATTTTAAGAAATATTCCACTCTGATCGCAGATCCGCGTGTTCCGTCGGACAACACTTGGGCGTACCTTCGGAACGATATCGATTACATCCTGCTATAATGTTGCTTATCTTTGGATCCTTTCAAGCGATATATTCCAAAGCCTCGTACCACCGTTCGATCGTAGTTTTGTACGACAATGTACGTGGAACTCGAGAAGCTTCGTCGTCATTACCATAAAAAATCAGGCCTTTCTATTTCTCTTTGTTGTTATTATCGATCGCCTTGGTACAGGAACATGGTACAGGAGAAGTTATTACGGGTAAATTCGAAACAACGACGTTTCAAAAGGAAATGTCTTGCTACTCATTCAAGCACGTTAATTTATTGTATTTCCTAGAAACACTAGAAAAGTTTTCGAAGTTGTTGATAATCTCAGATAATACAATATCACCGATCGAAAACATGTAATTCAATATGTACTCTTCATGCATGAGATATAAGGCTAGGTACTTTTTTTTTTTTTTTTTTT
>NW_025113257.1:0-1916 GCF_014466175.1 Vespula pensylvanica | reverse complement strand
TTTTCCTTTCTTCTTTTTAACTTTTTCTCTTTTTCTCCACTTTTCTTTTTTTTTACTCTTTTTCTGTTTCAGGTTAGATCATCGAGCGAGCGATCATCGAGAGGTGGATCATCGTGAAATTAAATTTTTACAGGGATCTTTTTGAATATAAATGTCTTTTGCATATAATTTTTGCTCTAATATTTAATTTTTATTACCTTTTTAATTTGTGTTATCTTTTTAATTTTTACTCATATTTTACTATGTATATAATATATTCTTTTAAATATATATAATACAGTCTTTTGTCCTTTTTCTGTTTCAAGTTAGGTGATCGCTGGACCTATCTTCGTGGGATCTTTACACGGAAGTTAAAGGAACCTCTTTGCATATAATCTCTATTATATAGAAATTATATAGCAGAAAGGGTATGTCTCCTTGCTTCCGTACGCGAATGATAGGGAAAACACTCACGGGTGTGACGGCCGGCACACGCGTGGGTGTTTGCGGTCGCGAGATTTAGTCCTGCCGAGGACTACGTTTTGATTTTTGAAATCGAAATATAGACACGACCGGTCGTGTCTCGAGATGTTTGAAGCCGACGGTGTGGACGGTGGAGCAATCTGTAAGCGGGGTTTTATACATCTCCAGTTTGCTGAGAAGCTCGAAGCTCCCGAAGCGGAAAGGCATCTCGGTTCGTGGATTTTAGAGTAGAATCCTCGTTAGTCCGTTTCTTTCCAGGTGCAGCAATCGTTGCATCGCCCAAGGACCATCGAGGGACTTAGATTTTTACACGGGTGCTTAAAGAATCTTTCTACCTCAGGCGTAGAAGGATTTCTTTTCTCCCGTTCGGGCAAGATAGAAGGACACTCGCTTATGTCGGCTGGCATAGGCGTTGGTGTTCTCGGGCGCGATTAAGTCCAAAATTGGCTCCAACGTACTCAACATATTCGCGTGAGTGTTTCCGGAATACTCGCGTAAGTATCTGTGAGTGCGGTAGGATTCAATTTTGGGTTCCGGCGTTTGTCGCGAAGCACAATCGGTCGTGCTCAAGTGGTGATCGAAGCTTCCGATGTTGGATAGTTGAGCTATGCTTAAATCGGTTCCCAAATGCGGAGACGCATGAGGCTGCGATTTTAGCGTTTGGAGGCTTGACTTCGTCGGGAGTGGAGGTCGCCCCGTTGCTTTGCTTTCTTCATAGTAGTAGAAGTAGTAAAGAGTAGAGTCACCGTTAGTCCGTGGGTCTCCAGAAGCAGCAACCTCCACGCGGTGGGACCTGGGTCGGCAGTACTTGTGATGTATCGATATCTTATAGCCTGCAAGTATCACCGAGCGAATGGCTGCGTTCTTTAAGATTTTTTCAAAATCTTTTCTATGCAATTCCAATTAAACATCGAACTTCGTGCATTTTACATTGTTTCTTACATCTTTCCTATATTCGGAAATAAATACTGAAGATTAATTATTTTAATTTCTTTCGGGTGGGACCTATGCGTGGGGCTCGTGGGTGTAGGCTTCTGTGCGGGTTTCCTTCTTTCAGTATTGAAAAATCGAGCTCGATTTTCGTACTCTGGTTTTAGTCAAGTGTAGCTACATTCTATGACCATCTTTTCTTTTCCATTTCATCGTTCTCACACGTGCACGTGTTACTTTCCGAATATGCTTTCTTTTTTTTCTTCCGAATTCTATCCTCTTCACATGCGCGCATGTTCCGGCTTTTTTTCTTCTCTTTCTCTTCTGCTTCTCCTCCAGTTCATGGACTTCGACATATCGGCGAGGGTCCCATATATCGTCGAAATGTTCGTTTCATAATCGATTGCTAGACGCGAATACGGGTAGGATAGGAAGAACTCTCACGCCTGTGTCGGCGAGCAGAAACGTGGTGTTCTCGGGCGCGAATAAAAGTCCTACGGTGATGGACTTCGTTTGATTGCTAA
>NW_025113256.1:0-1929 GCF_014466175.1 Vespula pensylvanica | reverse complement strand
AATGCTTGTGCAACATACACGTACGCCAGGAGGGATATCTTAACGATATCATTACGAGTCGCCAAGACATGTTGCAGGTCAGGTACGCCATGGATACATATGCTGCGTATGCATCTATGATGACACACGACCTGCGATAAATCACGTAGATCTTGTGCATATGTGCAACTCAAACGCTGCTCTAGGAGTGACCTACAACCTACAGTAAGTCCCAAAGGCCGTACGTACAAGCATTACTGTACTTAGTTCAATTGCTACCTAAGAAATGGTGAAACTACAGAACCAATGGCCACGGCCACTCCTTTCCCTGGTGCACCCAAGTTAGCAATGTATGCAGAATAACACGTTGAGTGTCTATCTATACTGCACCTAAGATCAGCAGACACACTGATAGACACATAGAGCACGAAGCTATACTGTACCCAAAATTAACTGAGGCGTGTACAAAATGATACATAAAACATAATACTATACTGCACACAAGGCCAGTGGACGCATTTACAAAACAGTTCGTGTAGCATCATACGACGTACATGGAAAATGACCTACTCTGATACATAGCCAACGAATGCATAAATATATAAGAAAATTAGGGCATCATTCATTTAATTAACTCGCGTGTGATAAGATCGTAATCTCTGTCTCAGTCTCTGTATCCAAATTTTGTTAAAATCTTTGCCTTAGTCTTTGTATTTGAATTCTATTAGAATAATTACCTCATTTTATTTAATTATAGGTGTATGTCAGTCTAGATAATAGTGTGTGATACGTATTAACAGTATTATCCTTGTAATCATAATCATAATCATTAAATTATAGAACATTGATTTCATATAAAAGGAAGCGTTTAGAGAATTATATTCTTTATATAGTGAACGTAGAAGGAATGTTAGTTGTTTTAATTAATTATATATATAGTTATTGTTATCTGAGTGTGGTGATTTAAACGAATACATTCATCCTTAACAAGTATTTTTCCATGAGCCTCCGCTTCAACATCAACCGATTAAGGAAGGAAGCTTATTGATACAAGAGAAAAGAGAAGTTTTCCAGGAAAAGTAACGATAATATCTAATTGTGATCTAAAAGTGATATACTTAGACAACCATACCAGAATTATCAATTTCTAGAGTTATGTTCTGGGAATCATTCTTGTGTTTTAGTTAATTAGCCTAACTCTTGTGTAAAGTTTCATACTGATTAAAATGAGACATATGACTAAATTGTAATAAACGCATCAAATTGAGTATTCCTTTTTTCGTCGAATAACACAATCCACGACTTCATATAAAAATAGTAACTAGATTGTAGTAAACAAGTATTTTGCTTGTCATAACGTGCATAACAATCCATGACATAATAGAAGTTTTTAAATTCATTACAATAGTATTAAATCTAGAACTGTTCTCCTAAATCCATTACACGTGACCTAAATTTATCTTGCGCGTAGTCTAAGATACATTCCTATAACTTGTGTAATTCAATTTTTTTAAGAATATATTCTATGTTTTATACCTTATCGTTATCTCCATATTTTTTTATCTTCCTAGAATAACATAGTCTAAGTTGTTCGTTTTATTTAGTATGATGATCGCTTTCGAACACAATTTCTTAAGCGATCGAAGATCTTTCCATGAGTGATATTATATATATAATATATATAAACGCATTTTCGGTGAGAAAAGTTTGTACGCAGTGTGATATAGTAGAACTCATTGGAACAATTCGTTTTCGTATAATAATTTCGTACGAAGAAATATTATCAGTCGATCGGTGGACCGAAATCCATAAAAATGAAATCTCGAATTCAAGATTGGAAAGATTCTTTTGTTTCGTTTTACGACGACTTTCACGTACGGGGCCGTCGGTCAAAAAAGTGAAAAGTTGAAATCTTGTCTAATTCCATTGAAATCGGTTCAAAAAATTTGA
>NW_025113255.1:0-1943 GCF_014466175.1 Vespula pensylvanica | reverse complement strand
CCCCCTGTCACGTTCCTCTAGGTGCTATAGTTTTGGAGAAAAAAATTGTTAAAGGAAATTTATTTTTCCTTTGTTCTAAATAAATCGTTATATCTCGGCTCCTATTGGTCAGATCCAGACGAAGAAAATGGGGCGTGGAGTAAGCGACGAGAGCTTTCCAATGACCCAGGACCCGTTCCTCTAGGTGCTATAATTTCAGAGAAAAAAATTGATAAAAAAAAATTTTTTTTCCTTTGTTCTATATAAACCGTTATATCTCGGCTCCTATTGGTCAGATACGGAACAAAAAAATAGGGCATACAGGCCGCAACGGGAGCTTTCCAATGACTCTGGTCCCGTTCCTCTAGGTGCTATAGTTTCGGAAAAAAAAAATTGTTAAAGAAAATTTTTTGTTCCTTTGTCCTAAATAAATCGTTATATCGCGGCTACTATTGTACAGATCCGGATGAAAAAAAATAGGGCAAAGATGGCGCGACGAGATCTTTCCAATGACCACGAACCCGTTCCCCTAGGTGCTATAGTTTCGGAGAAAAAAAAAGTTAAAGAAAAATTTTTTTTTCCTTTGTTCTGTATAAACCGTTATATCTAGGCTCCTATTGGTCAGATCCGGACGAAAAAAATAAGGCATAGAAGCCGTAACGGGAGCTTTCCAATGCCCCCTGTCACGTTCCTCTAGGTGCTATAGTTTCGGAAAAAAAAATTGTTATAGAAAATTTTTTTTTCCTTTGTCCTAAATAAATCATTATATCTCGACACCTATTGGTCAGGTCAAGACGAAGAAAATAGGGCATAGAGGGCGCGACGAGAGCTTTCCAATGACCCCGATACCGTTCCTCTAGGTGCTATAGTTTTGGAGAAAAAAATTGTTAAAGAACATTTTTTTTTCCGTTGTTCTATATAAACCGTTATATCTTGGCGCCTATTGGTCAGATCCGGACGAAAAAAATAAGGTATAGAAGCCGCAACGGGAGCTTTCCAATGACCCGGACCCGTTACCCTAGGTGCTATAGTTTCAGAGAAAAAAATTGTTAAAGAAAATTTTTTTTCCGTTGTTCTATATAAACCGTTATATCTTGGCGCCTATTGGTCAGATCCGAACGAAGAAAATAGTGCATAGAGGGCGCGAGGAGAGCTTTCCAATGACCCGGACCCGTTCTCCTAGGTGCTATAATTACAGAGAAAAAAATTTTTAAAAAAAAATTTTTTTTCCTTTGTTCTATATAAACCGTTATATCTCGGCTCCTATGGGTCAGATCCGGACTAAGAAAATGGGGCATAGAAGGCGCGACGAGAGCTCTCTAACGACCGCGGTCCCATTCCTCTAGGTTTTATAATTTCATAGAAAAAAATTGGTATAGAAACATTTTTTTTTCCTTTCTATCCTATTTTTGAAATCCGGACGAAAAAAATGGGACATAAAGGGCGCGACGAGTGCTTTCCAATGACCCCGATACCGTTCCTCTAGGTGTTATAATTTCGCGGAAAAAAATTGTTAAAAAAAATTTTTTTTTCCGTTGTTCCATATAAACCGTTATATCTCGGTTCCTATGGGTCAGATCCGGACGAAGAAAATGGGGCATAGAAGGCGCGACGAGAGCTTTCTAATGACCCCGGTCCCATTCCTCTAGGTTTTATAATTTCATAGAAAAAAATTTTTAAAGAAAAATTTTTTTTCCTTCCTATCCTATTTGTGAAAACCGGACGAAAAAATAGGACATAAAGGGCGCGACGAGAGCTTTCCAATGACCCCGATACCGTTCCACTAGGTGTTATAATTTCGCGGAAAACAATTGTTAAAAAAAAAATTTTTTTTCCTTTGTTCTATATAAACCGTTATATCTAGGCTCCTATTGGTCAGATCCGAAAGAAAAAAATAGGGCATAGAGGCTGCAACGGGAGCTTTCCAATGACTGCGGTCCCGTTCCTCTAGATTTTATAATTTC
>NW_025113254.1:1709-1958 GCF_014466175.1 Vespula pensylvanica | reverse complement strand
CGAAAATTATATAAATGTGAATAAATATGTACCAAACATAAGATCCTCCTTGAATAGTAGATAAACTAAATTCGATGTTTACAAAATAAACTAATCAAGAGGGAGAGATGAGGTATCGAGATAGACCGATAAACGGAATCGAATGGAAAAAAAAGAAGGATAAAGCCAAAAAGAAATTTTCCCTTTGAGATCGTGTCTATCCATTATTATGGGTAACATTGTATTGAGATTACCGCGGATGACATAATA
>NW_025113254.1:1281-1616 GCF_014466175.1 Vespula pensylvanica | reverse complement strand
AAATAGGAGTACAATATTGATTCTGAGTCTTGTCAACTCCCATACAGGTTCTTGAAGACACAAGAAGATGGAACTATATATAAGCACCCCCCCAGACACGATAATGGTCTATACCGTCTACATCATTTTTAACAACACTCTCGATAAAATAAAGCCTATTTTAATTTTTTTTATCTCCATTTATGAATTTTAATTCATTATTCAGCAATTTGCTTTTATACAGCCAGGCTTGTAAGACGTAATTATTAATAGAGAGAGATAAACAAGAGGTGGAAAAACAATTTTCACTTAAAACTTTGGAAGTTCATTACATATTGTTTAAAGTCAGCTTGGCG
>NW_025113254.1:1104-1271 GCF_014466175.1 Vespula pensylvanica | reverse complement strand
ATAAAGTTTTTCCTCATATTTTCTACGTCGCTATCTGTAAAGTCGTAAAATGATTGATTTGGACTGTTGCCGTATCAGTCTTCTTTTCTTCTCCGACGAGTAAACATCAGAGCTCTGTCGTTGCCGCATGCAAAGAATGAAGAAAATTACGTTCACATACGTGTATA
>NW_025113254.1:757-973 GCF_014466175.1 Vespula pensylvanica | reverse complement strand
TTTTACTAAGTATCCTTAATAATACACCGACGTATGCATCATTAGGATCAGAATGGTTACAGATCACTAGTTTACGCAACATGATATGGGAAGACAATCTGTATGGTCTTTTTCTCCAGAACAATAAGAATATAATACGATCAAATCAGAAATTTAAAGCAAAATTTTCACGAAATTTATTATAATAATTATTACTCGCCGCTAACCGAGGAAATG
>NW_025113254.1:503-747 GCF_014466175.1 Vespula pensylvanica | reverse complement strand
TACAGCAAATTGCCAGGAATAACTGCTCGTGATAGCCATTGATATTCCCCTTTAATGGTTCCTTGAATTATGCGGTCCACTCCTCTTGACGTGTTTATAAGTAATATTGACTTCTCGCAAAGTGTGTGGTAACACCGCATGGAAAACTATATACTGGAAATAGAAGGAATTATCCGTATAATACTTTATATCATTGCACTCTGTTTTTGCGTAGTAAATAGAAGAGAAAATATATGAGCTGATT
>NW_025113254.1:0-493 GCF_014466175.1 Vespula pensylvanica | reverse complement strand
TGTAATGATACTACTAGTGAAAATAGTTCTATCTCCCTCCGTTAAAAATTATTACCTGCAGGACTATTTGTGAGAAAACAATTAGTTCTTAATAATGCATTTCGATTTATTTATCGAAAGACACTTCTGTAACAACCCGTTAATTAAAAAAGGAGACTGGCAAATATAAACATTCCAAGGGATATTCACCTTGTCTAAATATTTCACTAAATTTTGATACAAATAAGCACCTTTATACTATTTTCTCTGTTTAATATTATAGAATATTATATCCGAGACAAATTGCGCGGTGTAATATTTAGTGTAAAATAATAATAAAAAACTATACAACTTTCTATAATATATTCTATAATATACTATATATAAAACAGTAGAATTGAACAAATAATTGCAGAAAATGCAGTAGAATGCGTTAATTTTAAATTATAAGTATATAAAATTCAAATAAGATTTAACTAACCGAGAGCGTGTTGCTTAAAATGTTACAGATGGT
>NW_025113253.1:0-1967 GCF_014466175.1 Vespula pensylvanica | reverse complement strand
TATTCCTAACTTCTTTATGAATAAACTCGTAGAGTTCTTTGAGTTCGCGATCGGTGCCTACAAAATTTATGCTATTTTCAAATATGTTTTGGACCTTCTCTTCACTCAACGAATCTTCGAACCGTAATCAGAAATGCTGCAGTAATGAGCTCATTTGTCACTTCGAGATATATAACTTTTGTTGCAAAATAAACATATATATGTGTGTGTATACATATGTATGTATATATATATATATATATATATATATATATATATATATATATATATATACACAGACATATATGAATAATGATCATATATGTACAACTGATTTGTTTTTCGTCCTCGTTTTTTATTAAATAGAATTACTATTGGTCTCGTAAAATTAACTTCTATTATGAAGAATGATCTGTTTAATTGAACACTGGTCTTTGGTAGTGCACTATTTGTCCGTAATACTCGAATAGAGCTCATCTTCTGAATATCTTCAATGTAGTCGTTCCTTTCATTGGATGTTCTATTTGACTCGATGTTATAGTAATAATAGCTTTACTTTTACTATTTAATAACACACGTATAGATATCGGCGTTCCATTCACATTTATTAACGCTGTGGATACGAGAATAAGTTGATTTATTGATTAGTCCATCGTTCTCACATTGTTGCTTGATGATTTGTTTGACTCACTCGGGACTGTACTTCGTGTTGTCGTATTTGATTTTGGCGTTTGTGCTAGCGAATCGTTGTATCATGGCATGTGGCGATACAGAATGTTATGTCGATTAAATCAAAAGCCATACAAGAGTCCATTTTGCACGTATTGACAAAGTGATCATTCTACAAACAGTTGAGACATAGTCGAAGTCGTCGAACCTTACTGATACACCCCTTGACTAACATATCCAGAAAATTTATGCAGAAATAAATAAAGTGCGGACTATTATAGAAATAGCATTTACTCTCCAAGTAATTTTTTTCTCCAATTGTTTCGTTGCGCATGACATAACAAGGCTGTTTGTTGGATTGCTTTTATTAAATGACTTGTGCAAAGTTAATTCGTTCTGCGACTCTTCGTTGTATTCTTGTTCATGTTCTTCTTCAGTTTCATATTGGATTGCAAGCGCTCGAAAATTTGATATTTTTTGCAGGAAATCGGTTAATTTATCAACACTGGGTATTTCATTCGCCTCTTCATGCTGTTCCATTTTTGTTGTATGGTTGTATCGAGCTTTGTTTCGATCATGTGAAGCAATAATTTGTCCCAAGGCTCGGTTGAAAATTACATCTTCTTTAATACTCAAAGATATTTGAGTATTTATTTACACTCGCGGATTCTCGTTTGACTTTCAGTATCTGGAATAAATAGTGAATCTGTTTTTTCTTGATTGATTTGGGATCGTCATAGCATCTTTTTAGTAAGTTCCATGCAATTTCGAAATTCATGTCGAAAATTGAATATAACTTAATTAACTTTACTATGTTATCTGTTAACGAAGAATACTGTATTTCTGAATATTTGAGATGCATTAGCACCTTGAAGGCTTTAAAATATTTCTTCCAGTCCTCGATTTTTCGAAACTTGTCAATTTCTCGACTAGCAGTTTCATTTAAAGTTTTCGTTACGATTGTTTGATAGTACAACAAGGTTGTTCTAAAAACCCTACCGATAAGTCATTGCTTACAGCGTTCATATTTTTGTTGGTAATTATATATGCAGATTCTACAGTGGCCTTTTTAAATTCGTCTTTTTTTTTTTTTGGTATTTCACTTGACCACGGTATTGCCGAAAAAATATTACAGATCTTCAAATATTACCATCGTTTCTTAATTCTTTCATATATTTATATATATAACAATAATAAGGATATAACTTTTCTTAATAACGCTTTTATAACAAAGACTGATTCTCAATTTCTATTGATTACTTTTGGCTCGCCAATCAACTGATCGACCAATCAGCAATGTGCGATTTATGATTGTGCCT
>NW_025113252.1:0-1971 GCF_014466175.1 Vespula pensylvanica | reverse complement strand
TCCGTGTCAAAATCCCACGATGATCGGTCCCTGGATCACCTAATCTGAAACAGACAAAGAATAAAAGAAAAGATTGATATAAAAGCAAAAATTAAGCAGGTAACATAAACTAAATATAAAAGCAAAAATTAGATATAACAAAAATTAAATATAAATGCAAAAATTAAACAGGTAACATAAACTAAATATAAAAGTAAAAATTAGAGATAACAAAAATTAAATATAAAAGCAAAAATTAAAAAGATTAGAAAAATTAAATATAAGAGTAAAAATTATATGCAAAAAGACATTTAATTCAAAAATTTCCCTGTAAAAATTTAATTTCATGTAGATCGATCCCTGGATGATCCCTCGCTCGATGATCTAACCTGAAACAGAAAAAGAGTTAATAAATGATTAGAAAAAGATAAATAGAAAAGAGGAAACGAAAAGAAGAAGAGAAGAAGTGAAAAAGAGTATTTGCGTATGTTCGCGTGAGAAAAATAGAATTCTGAACGGTTGGTATGCATCTCGAAGATCGTTTCACTCGAGAAAAGTCAGAGTACCATAATTGAGTTTGATTTTTCCCTAATGAAAGAACCAAACCCGCCTAAGGCCCACACCCGAGGGCCCCTCCCAAGGGTCCCACCCGAGAGAAACTAGAATAAGATAGCGATCAAAAGTACGATAGAAGTTTCCCGTGGGTTTTTCGACGAAATTAATTCAGGATCTCGATGTATTGAATATATCTATCTGTCGAAATATAACTAACAACTTAAAATGTAATTAATTTAACGTTTAATTGCAACTAGAGAGAAGAGAGATTTTGGAAAAACATTGAAATATGTAGCCATTCGCCCGGTGGTATTTGCGTTATATAATTACATATATAATTTAGTAATAGATTTTAGATATAATTTAGACATAGATTTCGATGTTTCGCAAGTACTACCGACCCAGGTCCCACCGCGTGGAGGTAGGTGCATCTGGGGACCCACGAGCTAACGGGGACTTTACTCTGAAATTCGCGTGACCGGCGTGATCAAATAATCGGCGTACTATAAAACGAAGTCCCCGGTAGGACTTTAATCGCGCCCGAACACTCCCGTGAGTGTTAAAATGACGGTGACTCTACTCTAAATTCGCGTTCGCGGCGTCCACGTACCAACCGAGAATTCAGGCGGCTAACTGGAGGAGGGTCAGTCCACGCTTACGGATAGCAAAACCATACCACTCGGCAGGACATGAACCGACACACGACCGGTCATTATTCGGTTTAGCAATCAAACGAAGTCCATTACCGTAGGACTTTTAATCGCGCCCGAGAACACCACGTCTGTTCCAGCCGACACAGGCGCGAGTGTTCTTCCTATCCTACCCGTGTTCCGCGGAGATATATTGAGATTCGCGAAGAAGAAGAAGAGTGGAAGAGAAAGAGAAGAAAAGAAGTAGAAAATCAGAACAGGAGAAAGTTACAAATTGTGCCCACGTGAGAAGGATGGAGCAGAAAAGAAAAGGAAGAAAAGAATATCCATAAGCTGCAATGGAACACATGCACGTGTGAAAAAGATGAAATTGGGAAGATAAGATGGACATAGAAGATCGTTATACCCGACGAAAACCAGCGTACGAAAGTCGAGCTCGATTTTCTGATACTGAAAGGAGACCCGCACAGAAGCCCTCGCCCAAGGGCCCATCCCAAGGGACCCACCCGAGTGAAACTATAATAATTAATCGCGAATAATTCTTATGTAGGTAAGCGTTTCAATAAATAGAAATGACTGTACATTTATGGCTGAATATAGGGAAAATGAAGAACAAAACGTACTTCGATTGCATGTACTTCGAAATTCAGTTGGAATTCGATAGAGAAGATCTTGGTAAAATCTTGAAACATGCAGCCATTCGCTCGGAAATACTTGCAGGCTAGATGATATTGATACATCACAAGTACTGCCGACCCAGGTCACACCGCGTGGAGGTTGCTGCATC
>NW_025113251.1:807-1991 GCF_014466175.1 Vespula pensylvanica | reverse complement strand
GTGTAAAATAATAATAAAAAACTATACAACTTTCTATGATATATTATAAAATATACTTTATGTAGAACAGTAGAATTGAACAAAAAATTGTATAAAATACACTATAATGCGTTAATATTAAACTATTAATATATAAAATTCAAATAAAATTTAACTAACCGAGAGCGTGTTGCTTAAAATGTTACAGATGGTTTCCATTATCGCGACTGAAGAGGCTCTTTTATATCACTCCGGACCGTCCATCTCCTAAGGCCCACAAGAACGTGCTTCTAGGACGACTCGAAACAGAGTGAACGATTTATTCAATTTCTGCGGTTTGCTCGTAACCCCTCCAATAGTAACTCGAGCATGCGCTGTGTAGTCCCACTCCCTCTTTTACATATATTCACAATGTTAACAATAACTTTGAATCGATATTATCGTAAAGGGGAAATTTCGTTTCGCCTATATCTTTCTTTTCTCCCTTTGACCCCTTTTTCTACTTTGGCTCCCCTGTTCTTCATTCTCCATACTCACATCTTTTCGATCGTTTCACTTTAGAAAAATCGAATTGTGTTCATCTTCTTTCCAAAGAGGAAAATTTTTGGTAATATTTATATATACATATTTATTCATTTTTTGCGAAGAGAATGTCGACATTAACAAGAAAGCAGAATTCAGAATATTGTATATAAACGAAATGGTAATCAATCTCATGGAATGATCTCCCTATAATATTTATGCCTTATGCCTTGTGCGATGTTGATCGGTTGATCTAATAACGATGGCTAGAAGAAATATAATCGATCTCTCCTATGTTGGGGGAAATATTATGATAGTATTACATTCAATGTGCGATTATACAGAAAAAAAAGTCTTAGGGATAGTACATTCGGAAACTACAAATATTATCTTACTAGAAATATAATAAAAGTGTCGCTATGCTCGGTTATGCGTAATAGAAATAAACAATTCTCAATTAAAAATTGCGAAATAAAATATCTTCCAAGGAATTGATTGATTTTATAACATAATATACGAAATATTAGATAACTGGAGGGATTATTAGATCATGTTTTCACTTCATCAATAGGGAGCTAATTTCAAGGAAAATGTACTCGTTCGAACGGAATAATTAATTCAGTGTAGCGCCCGTAGCTATGAAAATATGTAGCCGAGTGATTGAATGATGCATTGAAATGGAT
>NW_025113251.1:424-797 GCF_014466175.1 Vespula pensylvanica | reverse complement strand
TACAATCGTCTCATCCAATTGTCTGATTCTGTCATTAGTTTGATAAGGGAAAGTCAAATGAAAAAGAAGCTGTCATGTTATCAAAATCAGACACGAGTGTTACGTTCACAAGACCGCGCCACTCATTCCCGTCCACGTGAACTGGCCTATCCAAGCATACCGAAGGACAATCACGGACGAAGAGAAATAATACCGAATCGATTATGACGAAGGTACTTGCTATATAGGGAAGATCGTAATACGCAGATGCATTTTCTTCAAATCCCTATCAAAACGTACAAACAAGAGATCCCGACTACGTAGCAAATTACATGGTTGTATTTACAATATTACACTAAAACGTAAATTAAATATTATGAATATTTTTTAAGCA
>NW_025113251.1:0-414 GCF_014466175.1 Vespula pensylvanica | reverse complement strand
ATATTATGACAAATAATTAAAAAGATTGATTCAACATATCTTCTATTTTTAATTTAATGGAATGATTACTTAATTTAATTTGATGGAATAACGATGTCAAGGTAAATACGGAAAAAATCGGTAAATCCTTTAATCATATCTACAGGTTTAATAATTTTGAAATTTTAATCATTTAAACCTACCTTAATTTCATTTCTATTTTTCTGTGCTCATTCTTCAATCCATGATTAAACCTTCCATTCTCATAATCGTTTCTATTCTCGGTATCATTTTCTGTTTTTTCCTTATTATATTTATTATTCCCGGTATGTCTCGATGATTCATTTAACTTCATTCCTACGATACACCGTGTTTGAAATCTTCGAATTTAAATCGAAATTTACAGAATCAATGTTCGGCCAAGGACAAACATCG
>NW_025113250.1:0-2017 GCF_014466175.1 Vespula pensylvanica | reverse complement strand
AGCTCGTAATACGCCTTGAATATAGAATATTATAATTTTAAACTCGGAATCCTTGACTGTATATAATATCAACAAACGCGTGATTGCCTTTGTATTGTAAGAGTCTTTTTCCGCATTTCGACGAATAAACATTGGAGCTCTTTCTCTCAAAATCGATAAGACTAAATAATACTTTCGGCAATTTTATAATTGTTTAAGCCATGTATAATGTGTACGAACAACGATAAAGTAATATGTAAAAACTAGTACGGTCATTAAACCATTGCACAGCTCGTAATATGCATTAAATATAAAATAATATAATGTTATTATTTCAAATCAGATAAATTTTGGACTCCGAGTCCTTGAGTGAATATAATATCAACAAACGCGTGAACGCCTTTGTTATTGAAGCAGTCCTCTTTCGCATTCCGACGAATTAACATCGAGGCTCTCTCTCTCTGCAAACGTGTAAGTTTAAATAATACTTTCGATAATTTTATAGTTATTTAAACGATATATAATGAACACGGAATATAATAAACCAATATTTCAAAAATAGTACCTTCGTTTAAACAATATATAGCTCGTAATACGTCTTGAATATAGAATATAATTTTAAACTTGGTATCCTTGACTGTATATAATATCAACAAACGCGTAATTGCCTTTGTTATTGAACCAGTCTTTTTTCGTATTTCGACGAATAAACATCGGAGCGCTTTCTCTCTTAAAATCGATAAGATTAAACAATACTTTCGGCAATTTTATAATTGTTTAAGCCATGTATAATGTGTACGAACAACGATAAAGTAATATGTAAAAACTAGTACGGTCATTAAACCATTGCACAGCTCATAATACCCATTAAATATAAAATAATATAATGTTATTATTTTGAATCAGATAAATTTTGAACTCCGAGTCCTTGAGTGAATATAATATCAACAAACGCGTGAACGTCTTTGTTATTGAATCAGTCTTGTTTCGCATTTCGAGGGATTAACATCGAAGCTCTCTCTTCCCAAACGGGTAAGATTAAATAATACTTTCGATAATTTTGTAGTTATTTATACGATATATAATGTTCACGGAATATAATAAACCAATATTTCAAAAATAGTACCTTCGTTTAAACATTATATAGCTCGTAATACGTCTTAAATATAGAATATAATTTTAAACTCGGAATCCTTGACTGTATATAATATCAACAAACGCGTAATTGCCTTTGTTATTGAACCAGTCTTTTTTCGCATTTCGACGAATAAACATCGGAGCGCTTTCTCTCTTAAAATCGATAAGAATAAACAATACTTTCGGCAATTTTATAATTGTTTAAGCCATGTATAATGTGTACGAGCAACGATAAAGTAATATGTAAAGAATAATACGCACATTAAACTATTGCATAGCTCGTAATACGCATTAAATATAAAATAATATAAAGTTATTATTTCAAATCAGATAAATTTTGAACTCCGAGTCCTTGACTGGATATAATATCAACAATCGCGTGAACGCCTTTGATATTGAAGCAGTCTTCTTTCGCATTCCGAGGAATTGACATCGAGGCTCTCTCTCTCTGCAAACGTGTAAGTTTAAATAATACTTTCGATAATTTTATAGTTATTTAAACGATATATAATGAACACGGAATATAATAAACCAATAATTCAAAAATAGTACATTCGTTTAAACAATATATAGCTCATAATACGTCTTAAATATAGAATATAATTTTAAACTCGGAATCCTTGACTGTATATAATATCAACAAACGCGTGGATTGCCTTTGTTATTGAACCAGTCTTCTTTCGCATTCCGAGGAATTGACATCGAAGCTCTCTCTCCCTCTCCAAACGGGTAAGTTTAAATACTACTTTCGATAATTTTGTAGTTATTTAAACGATATATAATGTACACGTAATATAATAAACCAATATTTCAAAAATAGTATATTCGTTTAAACATTATATAGCTCGTAATACGCCTTGAATATAGAATATTATAGTTTTAAACTCGGAATCCTTAACTG
>NW_025113249.1:0-2041 GCF_014466175.1 Vespula pensylvanica | reverse complement strand
CTCGTCGCCCCGTCCCTCTCGTTAATTATAGGTAATTAGCAGATTTTTTCTAACATACACTTGATTATTATACACCAATCGATAGTTAAACACACTATTTTTAAGATACCGCGTTCACAAGTCGAGATATTATAGCGTTCAAAAGATATTCACGAAAATAAAATCAGTCTTTCGTTGATCTCCCGGAGAGCTATTGCGTCAAATTTTTGTTGACTTTTTCAGTTGATTTTCACAATATCGATACTTCTCTCGCTTTTTAATGATGCTCTGATCAACAAGTTTACGTTTATAATTATGATTGATCGATATTTCGTATTATATTCAAGTTTCATATATATTCATACACAAACACACACGCACACGATGGACTTTTTACACATTATATATGCACATCACTCTTCTAATCTTCTCCTTTTTTCACATACACTTTACATACGCTTTTAATTGTATCCTATATTAATTGAGATTTCACACTTTTCAGATTTTCAAGAATTTCACGAGATAGAACAGTAGAGCATCGAATTAGAATCAGTGTTAGTGCATCGTTTTTCTGTGCCGGAATCAAGAGGACGTTCGTTGTTTGAAGGATCAACGTCTACTGTCGGTTAGTCAACTTCTTTCTTTGTTATTTCCTGAGTAATTGTGAAGGATGAGTAAACATAATCCGTGATTGTATATAATGCGATCGAATTCTCGTACTTTTTGAAGAATGTATGCGTGGATAATATACGTATATATGCGCATTGGATGACGGTTTTTACGAATGTGTCAGTGTTTTGCCGAGTTCGACAATCATTTGCATGGGTGTACTGTCTGTGTGAAAAAATATCGGTATTGTTTCTTTCTTTTTTTTTTTTTGTCATCTGCTTTCGTTTCGAATTCAGGTACTTTCTACTTAATAATATAAATCTGTAAGCCAGTTCAGTTCTTGGAATTTATATAGGTTAGTACTGTCTAAAAATAATACATATTTTCGTGGTTTAATTGCATTGCTTATATACATTTCAATTTATTAGTTCTCTATAGTACATGTTACATATGTATCGTTTCTTCTTCCTTTCTTCTCTTCCTTTCTTCTCGATAGTCGCGCTTTCTCGATTATATACAATTATTTTCGACACATGATACATTACTGCGATCGTAATTATTCGATATGTGTAAATAAAAGTCCGAAGAAATATTATTTTTTACATATACTTAGAAGATACATTTGACTGATATATATTAGATATATATACGTGTAAATACATCAAATCATCGAATTACTTTGATTTAAAAATTGCTCATTATTTCGCGCGTAATATATCAAGCATAGAGATAATATAGGTACTTGTGATACAAGTGCGTATCTATTTAATATTTCTATATCGTTAGAAAATTTAATTATTTCATTAGAAAATTATTGTCTACGTTTAAAATTCGAATTAATTATATTTGTCATCCATATCGTATTATTTAAGCACTTCTATTATATTTTTTATTATTTTTAATTGAAAAATATAATATTTGATTTGACCCGCCTTATACCTGGGATGACGTCACAGGATCTACTTTCCTTCCTTGCCAGTCGTCTAGTCGCCATTTTGGACGCGGTGACAAGTGCACACGGTGTTTCGTCGCTCCGCATAATTACAGGTAATTAATAAATTTTTTCTAACATACGTCGTCTTCCTATATATCAATCGATAGCCAAATGCACGATTTTTATGAGGCCGCGTCGGCAAATCTGAGCATCATCGCGTTTAAAAGATATTCACGAAAATAAAATCAGCCTCTCGGAGATCTTCCGGGAAGCTTTTGTGACGCACTTTTTCTTCAATTTTCCTGTTTTATTTTCACAATATCGATACTTCTCTCGCTTTTTAATGATGTTCTGATCAATAATATTGCATTAATAGTTATGATCGATTGATATTTTGTATTAAACTCGATTTTCATATATATCATACACACACACACACACACAGAGAAGGATATACGATACATAACATATACACATACACACATACAAACACATATCCTGATATTCCCTACACAATTA
>NW_025113248.1:0-2067 GCF_014466175.1 Vespula pensylvanica | reverse complement strand
TTTTGTTTCTTTTTCAGTTCAAATAAAAGAAGAATCATCCTCTTCATCATTCTGGGGCAGGATATCCATTGCACAAGCATCAACGAAGATTTTAAGTAAGTAAAGTTTTTTATTAAACATTTCTTCAATAATTTGAATAATTTTTTATTATAAAACCACCAGCCAAATAATTCTTGAAAATGAGTCTTTGGAAAGCAACAAAAGAAAAAGCAATTGTATGTAATAAACCAAATAGGTTGCTTTAAAAATAAAATAAAGTAAAATCGCGAATTAGAGTCAGTGTTGTTCGCCGATTAAAATTTCTCGGTCGCGTTAGTAAATCAAAAAACAAAAATTTATGTCATATTCTTGTTAAAATTATATGTTCGCCGCGTTGTTAGAATTATTAACACACTTTCGGCCTATTCGTGAGAAGAGGATTGCGTTGCGATAAATATTGTAATGGTCGAAAGTGTGAACTTAAAAATTCATTCTCTTCATCTTTACCGACGGTTGTAAAGCTTCGTCTGGATACAATTACATGTAAATATATTTCTTTCTTCCAATCGCAACTTCTCTCGTTGGTCGTATAAATCACATATATATATATATATTTTTAATCATTTTCATTCATTCACAAATATATTGGTTCGATATGCAACATATAATTAATCTTTTTTATACTTTTTTGTATTACAGATTCATCGATTCAACGATTCAACAATAATTTCAATCAACTTCACATCATTCAACCTACTACGAGGGGGACGAGTGTTTGGAGCCATCGCAGAACTACAAAGCGAAACTGAAGCAGGAACTATAAAGGTCGCTCAAAGACCCGACATTGTGGTCGATTCACGAAGAAAATTATCCCCATCTTAC
Organism: Vespula pensylvanica; assembly: GCF_014466175.1. NCBI lineage: Eukaryota > Metazoa > Arthropoda > Insecta > Hymenoptera > Vespidae > Vespula > Vespula pensylvanica. The sequence goes on along the minus strand of NW_025113248.1, from coordinate 1,206 downwards.
AATTCAATTCTAAAATAACATACTTTTCTGTTATTGAAAAAACATTGAAATATGCAGCCATTCGCCCGGTAGTACTTGCGTCATATAATTATATATATAATTTAGTTATAAATTTTAGTCACATAATGCATATTACTTAGTTACAGATTTTAAATATAATTAAGACATGGATTTCGATATTTCGCAAGTACTACCGACCCAGGTCCCACCGCGTGGAGGTTGCTGCATCTAGGGACCCACGAGCTAACGGGGACTCTACTCTAAAATTCGCGTGACCGGCGTGATCAAATAATCGGCGTTCTATAAAACGAAGTCCCCGGTAGGACTTTTAATCGCGCCCGAACACTCCCGGCAGTGTTAAAATAACGGTGACTCTACTCTAAATTCGCGTTCGCGACGTTTCACGCACTAACCGAGACTACAGGCCGCTAACTGGAGGAGGGTTAGTCCACGCTTACCGATAGCGAACCATGATGCTCGGTAGCACATAACCGACACACGACCGGTCATTTCGTTTTAGCAATCAAACGAAGTCCATTACCGTAGGACTTTTATTCGCGCCCGAGAACACCACGACTGTGCTCGCCAACACAGGCGCGAATGTTCTTCCTATCCTACCCGTATTCGCGTCTAACAATCGAATATGAACCAAACCATTGGATGACACATTGGACCTGCGCCGATGTATCGAAAATCGCGAAGAAGAAGAGAAGAAGTAGAGAAAGAGAAGTAAAAAGCCGGAACATGCGCGCATGTGAAAACCATAGAACTCAAAAGAAAAGAAAGAAAGGATATCTGAAAGATGCGAGGGAACACCTTGCGGATATGAAAAAGATGAGATTGAAGAGAAAAGATGGACCTAAAAAATTATATACTTATGCGATTCAATAAATAGAATAATAAAATAAATATATACAAATATATACAGTAATATATACACGATATACACAATAAATGTAAATATATAGCAATACCTGTAATAAATATAATAAATATGATTATAATAAATATCAACCCTGCTTACACTTAAATAGAAATGTATAATAATTCAATAAATAAGTTGCACGAGCCTCGTTCTCTCGATGATCCATCACAATATGATGATCTAACCTAAAACAGAAAAAGATAAAAATAAAAACACAACGCCGAAAGAGCGCGCACCGCGTAAGGGCCATTCGGTCAAAGACACCGACCCGCGGTAATGCT
>NW_025113247.1:1972-2117 GCF_014466175.1 Vespula pensylvanica | reverse complement strand
TTGTTTCAGAACCTCGTTGCAATCGCGCGCGTTGCAATGATGTAATCGAGTGTTGGTATCGCTAAAATAAATTTATCGCGAAGTAGAAGCGGTGTTTGTTCGTTCGCGTTTCGCGATTTAAACCATAAGTGTTTTTGCATAGACT
>NW_025113247.1:1415-1626 GCF_014466175.1 Vespula pensylvanica | reverse complement strand
TGAATGGTTCATTATTTTTTGATATATTTACTAGATCAGGATAGGGTCTTCTTGCTTAAACGCGTTTACTATAATTATTTGAAATTTCTAATATTTGAATGCATTTTTAAACAATTTTGTCCCGCGAGAATAGTACAAAAATCGCGATATTTGCGATTTTTAATAATAAATAAGCAAGAAGACATTCGCGATGGATAGTCTCTGGATTACA
>NW_025113247.1:1023-1176 GCF_014466175.1 Vespula pensylvanica | reverse complement strand
GCTTAGGATTTTCAGCAATTAATATATTAATTCTCGTTTCTCTACCGATGCTTTTTCGATTTTTGGTTTCAGGATTGGTTTAGAATTACGTTAGAGTAGTTAGTTTTCTTCGACGTTTCAGAATAAGAGATAGTTCTAGTTTCTTGGCGATAG
>NW_025113247.1:929-1013 GCF_014466175.1 Vespula pensylvanica | reverse complement strand
TTCAAATGTTCTATAGTAGTTGTTAGGGCACGATGCAAAGAAGAGACTATGTGCCGAAGAGGCCCCCACAAATTGTGGCTCAAG
>NW_025113247.1:832-919 GCF_014466175.1 Vespula pensylvanica | reverse complement strand
TTAAACTATAGAGTTATTTTCGAAGGTTCGACAGAACACTTCGAGAATGGCTCTTAATCATACTTTAATTATACCATGTTGTCACTC
>NW_025113247.1:564-822 GCF_014466175.1 Vespula pensylvanica | reverse complement strand
TATATAATAATAATTTAATTTTCAGAAACTAAGAAGATCTACTCATTCCGTGTTCCATCTTGCCACGCGTTCGCGAATAGAATTTTTACGTATTTTATACATTTTTATTATTAGAGTCGAGTAATAAATTTTTCCCATATTTCTTTTCTAAAGTTCAATTAAATCAGTAATTTTATTTTTATAAAATCAAGTTTTATATTAAAGTAATAATTGCGAAACGTATAAAATGTGGCAATTGTGAGGACCACTGAAAGTGCA
>NW_025113247.1:387-554 GCF_014466175.1 Vespula pensylvanica | reverse complement strand
GTGCACATGGGAATGAAACAAGAACATTGAAATACATAGAATATTCTTGTCTCACTTTTACAGGAAGGATACCTAACAGGATTCCAGTATTACCCAGCATATGCCTGCATAGCCGTAGATTGAACAATTATTTTAAACAGTTGATTAAATTGTTCATTAACTCCTCT
>NW_025113247.1:0-374 GCF_014466175.1 Vespula pensylvanica | reverse complement strand
TGGGACCCTTGGGAGGGGCCCTCGGGTGTGGGCCTTAGGCGGGTTTGGTTCTTTAACTGAAGAAAAATCGAATTCAATTACGATATTCTGATTTTTGTCGACTGAACCGATCTTCGAGATACACATCCATCGTTCGGAATTCTATTTTTCTCATGCGTACATACGCAAATTTTCCCTTCCTTTTTCCTTTTTCTGTCTGTCTATTCTTTTCCCATTTTCTTCATATCTGTTCCTCATTGTATTTCATACTTTTTCTGTTTCAGGTTAGATCATCGAGGGACCGATCAACGAGGGACCGATCATCGAGGGACCGATCGTCGTGAAATTAAATTTTTACAGGGAAGTTTTTGCATATAATTTTATATATAATTTTC
>NW_025113246.1:847-2146 GCF_014466175.1 Vespula pensylvanica | reverse complement strand
TTGGAATATTATTTGGACACTCACGGGAACGTGCCGGTAGTACGATCCGAAACGGAATAAACGTTTATTCAACTTCCGCGGATGGCTAGCAACATCTCTTATATTGACTCGAGCATGCGCTGTTTCGTTTCCCCGATAATCTCTTCATAATGTTAGCTATAATTTTGGATCGATATTACCGTTTACGGGAAATGTCTTTTTGCTTTTATTTCTTTTTTTTTCTTTTTGATTCTTTTTTCCCCATTTGATTCCCCATGAGATTCTCCATACTCATATCTTTTCGTTCATTTCACTATATAAAAATCGAATTGTGTTTATCTTTTTTCCGAGCAGAAAAATTGTTTTGTCATTTAATTATTCATATTTATTTATTTTGTGCGAAGAGAATGTTGACATTACCAAGAAAGTAGAATTCAGAATATTGTATTCAAAAGGAATGGTAATCTCATGGAAGAGTTATCTTCCTACAATATTTATAACTTATGATTTGTGCGATGTAGATCGGGTGATCGAATAACGATGGCTAGAAAGAAGTGTAATAGATCTTTACTAAGTCGCGGGAAAATTATAAAAGTGTTAGATTCTATGTGCGCCTATTCAGAAAAAAATCGCCGTGCTCGGTTATACGTAATAAAAATAAACAGTTCTCAAATAAAAATTGACAAATAAAACATCTCCCTAGGAATCGATTAATTTGGAACATAATATATGAAATGTTAGTTAACTAGAGGTATTATGGATCATTGTTTTCAGTTCTTCCATCAGGAGCAAATTTCTAGAAATGGGTATTCGTTCGAACGGAGTAATTAAATCAGCGACTCGTGTATGATTCTGCAAAAGATGTAACCGAGTAATTAAATGAAGGATTTAGGTAGATAATTGAGTTATACAGAGAATTTTATCATCCAGATATTTGTGTGGTTTGATAAGGGGAAAACAAATGAAAAAATACCTTTCCTCCGTCTAAAATCAGACAAATACACGCTTAAAGACCGCGTACTTGTTCCTGACCGCTTGATGTATCCAAGCGTGGACAAGAGCACTCATGAACGGAGAGAAATAATGATGAATCGTTTAATACGAAGATATTTAACGAGAGAAGATCGTAACACGCAGATGCGTTTTCATGAAATAGTTATCAAAACGTGCTAACGTAATAAACGTCCTTGCTACGCAATAAATTAATTCGTTGAATTCCAATATTACTCTAAAACGCAAATTAAATATTTTCAAGCACACGAGATGAAAATTATGACAAGCACTTTAGAGGATTGATTCAACATATCATCTATTTTTAAT
>NW_025113246.1:0-812 GCF_014466175.1 Vespula pensylvanica | reverse complement strand
TAAGGATGACGAGGTGACGTAAACGTGGAACAAATCGATTTAATTTTTCGAACGTCCCTACAGATTTAAACATTTTGAAAGTTAAACCTACCTTAGTATCATCTCGATTTTTTAGACGAGGGTGGACTCATACTCTTCATCCCCATCTTCGACTTCTTCATCTCCTCCATCACTTTTCTCTTCCTCTTCTTTCCAACATTGATTCGCCGAACTTCCTTTTTAGAATTATTCTTAAACGCCCCAATATTTTCCTTGCCATTCCTAATCTCACACATGGCATTGAAATAAATATTATTATGGTATCTATAATTTTCTAATTGCTACCCAAATTAACATTAGTTCGATATCCAACAACACTGCTAACGATACGATCGATCTTCATTTTCTCTTTTCGACTATGTTAAATCCTTCTGAGGAGCAAGATGTAACTCAAAAAGATTCCCTGATGAAATCTTCTTTTTTACGAGAAAATATACCCTCATTAGAGCAAAAATTCCACTTTGACTCACGATCCGCACGAACCGTCAAACCTCCCTTTGAAGGACCTTTCCGAACGCAATCGATTATATCCTCTTACTGAACCTGCTTAACTTTTGATCCTTTGAAGGGGTATATTCCCTAGCCTCGTACCACCATTCAAAAGAGACATAGTGAAACAGAACTATATCGATCTCGAGAAGGTCCGTCGTTATGGTCATTATAAATTTTTCCTTCCTTTTTTCTTTTTGTTTCATATCGAACATTTGCCGAGTAGGGTATAAAATAAGCTATCACAAGTAAGTTAGAAATAAGGACGATTTTTTCCAGCATAA
>NW_025113245.1:0-2149 GCF_014466175.1 Vespula pensylvanica | reverse complement strand
CGGAGGACGTTGACAATCTATCTCCGCGAGGGGACTTAGAAAATTTCTAAGGATACCATAGGAGGAGTATCCACGAAGATTTTACGCAAGTAGATTGTAGTATCTTTCACATTTTCGAAATGCTATACTATTTTTTTTTGTTTCAGTAATCGTTCTGTGCTTTCGGAGGGCCTTCATAATCTATCTCCACGAAAGGACTTAGAAATTTTCTATCTATCACCATGAATGGACTTAGAAATTTCTGTGCCTTCCGAGCTTTGACAATCTACTACCAGGAATGGACTTAGAAATTTCTGTGCCTTCCGGGTACTTTGACAATCTACCACCAGGAATGGACTTAGAAATTTCTGTGCCTTCCAGGGACTTTGACAATCCACCACCAGGAATGGACTTAGAAATTTCTGTGCCTTCCGGGTACTTTGACAATCTACCAGCAGGAATTTTCGCAGGATGCCATTCGAGCGAATATTAACGAAGATTTAAAGTAAATATATTTCTCTATTATATATTTCTTGAATAATTTATACAATTTCTTATTATAACTGTGATATTAATTATTTTGTTTCAATTTTTCTGTTTCAGAACTTTATTGCAATCGTGCGCGTAGCAATGAAGTAATCGAGTGTTTTTACCGCTAAAATAAAAATTTCGCGAAGTAGAAGCAGTGTTTGTTCGTTCGCGTTTCGCGATTTAAACTATAAGTGTTTTTGCATAGACTGCGTGCAATGCAGTCCTTAGAGTCAGTGTTTGTTCGCGTAGTTTTTTTGATTTTTTAACAGTCGCACAGACTGTATTTATAATATATAGTAGAGTTTCGTGAAATAAATTCAGTGACCGTTCGTTAATAAATAACTACCGCGAATTAGAGTCAGTGCATCACTGAAGAGGATCTCGACCAACTTCGATGTCGACGTACCTCATTTTCAACCAACTACAAATCATCCACCATCAATTTCGACCTAAATCGCGGTCCAGTGTTTTGGAGCCATCGCAGAACTTCTCAAGTAGTAAGTTAATTTTTAAGTCCCTCCGATCACTCAATCATGTCGAGGACGAAAGGTCCGAATCGGCACGAGTGATTGGTTGTAATTTTTATAATTTAAGAGCATTGAGTGACCACTAGGAAATTTCTTTCGATTTTTCGTTTCAGGATGGTTTTCGAGTTTCCTTAGATTTATTAGTTTTCTTCCAAGTTTTCGAATAAGGGTAGTTAATGATGGTTATCGAATGTTCTATAGTTGTTGGTTAGGTATGAAGCAAAGAAGAGGCTATATGTCGAAGAGGTTCCCAGAAACTGTGGTTGAAGAGGACAGCTATTGGATTGTTGTTTTATTTTGGAAGGTTCGACAGATTAGTCGAAATAGATATATTTTAATTTCTATGTGGTCACCCAAAATGCTCTTATGTAATAATAATTTTGATTTCAGAAACTCGGACGACGTAGCACTCCGTCTTTCATCCCATATTGGTACTCGTACGCGAATGGAATTATTACCTATGTTATTCATTTTTCTATTCAGGTCGAGTTGTAAATTTTTATTTTCTTTATATTCTCTTTTTTAAAGTTTTCTTTCTAAAGTGCACTGAATAAAAGTGCATATGGAATTGATAAAAATGCACCGAAATGCATAGAAAGTTCTTTCTTTCCCGCTGTACGGGAAGTTAATATTCGTTTAGATTAAGATCGGAAGGTTTTCATTTTGATTTTCTCTTTTAATTTAAATTAAATTATGTTCAGAATTTTATTCTCTAAATTAATTGTTCCGGTTTAATTGCTCAAGTTTCTTTCGGGTGGGACCCTTGGGAGGGGCCCTCGGGTGTGGGCCTTTGTGCGGGTTACTTTCTCAGTATCATGCAAAGAAGCTCTTTCCTCTTTTTATTTTCTCCTTTTCTTTTTCGTTTAATCTTTTTCTGTTTCAGGTGAGATCATCGAGGGATGGATCATCGAGGGATGGAACATCGAGGGATGGATCATCGAGGGAACGGTCAACGTAATTTTTATTTCTTTCATTATAATACACTTCTATTTATTCTGCACATTTCTACTTATTATAAGCATTTCTTTTATGTATAAGCAAGCTTCTATTTATTATAGGCATATTTATTATATTTATTACATGCATTTCTATCGATTATACGTCTTTTTATT
>NW_025113244.1:0-2161 GCF_014466175.1 Vespula pensylvanica | reverse complement strand
GCTATATCAACGTCATTTGTGTTACACGACATGAGTTATGCTTTATGATACGTCATCGCATTTCTAACTTAACTTATACCTTACAACCAGCAACTACTACTACTATTTTCTTTCATTATCATTTGGTTTTTCCCTTTCTTTCTTCGATATGTCAACGAAAATCACTGATGAAGTGAAAGAGAAAAATTACTTTGTCCATTGCATGCAAAGTCTTGTGCGTAGGTGGTTAAATATGGAACGGAATTATAAATCGTTGTATATAATTAATAAAAATAAAAATAACTAATAAAACGAAAACGCAATAATATGTTTTAATAAAAATTGTTTAAAATTTTTAAGAATATATTAAATTAAATAATATGTTTAATATTAACTTTTAAACTTTAAGTTTTAATCTGTAAATAGTGTTTTCTTGCACTTTTTTTCTATTGAGAGAAATGACACGCATAGGCATAACGAACATAGTCTTTTGATAGAGACTAAACCGTATTAATAGTTGAAGACCATCTTAAATTTGATCTTGAGATGCTTTCTAGATTCATAGTCGAAGAATAAACAAAGACTTGAGCGATATCACAAAATGTGATTTTTTGAAGATGATCTTCATCGAAACCGCCTTAATGTTTTTCATAATTGGCATTAAATTGTAGTATTATTTTTTAATTTATTAATACGTTTTATATTTCACGTTATTATTAAATACAACGTAAAGTTTATGTAATTATATTAATGTTACGTTTTATTAATCCATAAATCATTATATTATGTTATAAATTATATAAAACATATCTAGAAAAGTGTTATTAAATTTTCAGCTGCAATAAATTTATTATATTCGTTTTTAAAATATATACATCTGTGTGTGTATATAATGAATTCAAACAACTCTTTCAGTTTTAATATTTCCAGTAATTTTTCATCGAACATTTAACTTCTTGTTTTTCTTTTTTCCTTTTTGTTTAACAACAAATTATTACAAGCATAATATTGCAGTATATTCAGCCTTTGAAAATTATGTACGCAAGACGTGAATTAAATTCATATTGAATAAAACATTTGAGAACGTCTGAATTAAATATGACTCTTTTTGTCAAGATGATTTTACATATTAACTTGAGATTCGATTATGAATATGTGCTCGAGAAAATATCATCTGTATCGTGATGTTTTCAGCCTTTTCCCGATCCAACTAGCAATATAGTTTTAAAGTCCAATCTGAATCTTGAATATATTTCATTCAGATCGTCACGAGCGAGCATTTGTTGACACTATGGATTTACAAGACGAATATGTTTTGATCGTATTCGGTAATTTTACCAAATTGGCATCGTTATGTTCATACGATTCAATTTTTGATCGTACTTCTCTCCTTCTGTTTTTGCAAATTTCTTATTTCTGTTTCTCATATGATTGCTTGAACAATTGAATATCGATTGGCCTTGTTAACAGTAGAATCATTTCAATGCCTTCATTACGACATATACGCCACTTGGCGTCTAATTCACTTTTCTTGTTTTCTTTTTGACTGAATCGCCATATACGATTTTTATTAGCAAAATCAAATATGAATAAATTGTTGAATCCTGTGATTTTATTGTCAATACGGTGATGTTAGTGTCGGGTAAACATGTATATATAAAACATGTACGTATGGTAAAAGACGGTAAAATACCGATTAGAAAAAATCGATTTAGCGTTATGCGAATGAACGTTAACTTGTCGCTTACGTTATCATATCGCAGGAGAAAAAAGGAAAAGAATTTAAAGATAATAAATTTAATAGTTGAGACAAAGTAGTGGTAATAGTATTGTAGTCAGTAATAGTATATATAGTTAGTTGGTTATAGGTTAGGTTAGGTTAGGCTACAGAACGACGACGTATCGTAAGGGTATAACTCTTGTAACGAGATACATATAGTGTAGGGAGGGTTAACGTTATGTATTCTTTCGAGTGAGAATTTTCTTGGCAAAAATACCTGTTATGTGTAATACGAAATTAGTAAAGTCGCCATGTACGAAACATGATCTTAATTCGATCGACAATAATAGTAAACAATAAAACTTTTAACTGCATGTCGTTCTGAATTTATATTTTCATTATATCGATAATTAATTTAACATTTTATACGTAGTATACTTTAATTAGCTTATTTTAATTACT
>NW_025113243.1:0-2169 GCF_014466175.1 Vespula pensylvanica | reverse complement strand
AAAAGAAACAGTATAGAATTTTGAAAATATGGTTGATACCACATTGTACTTGCACATAATCTTCGTGAAAGATAGAAATCGTATAAATTATTGAATGAATGAGTGATCGATTAATGTGCTTACATTAACTCTTCTCTCTTACTTTCGGAGCGTGCGTACCGCGAGGATTGAGATGCGAATGTTGGAATTTCGTAGCATGAATGAACCCACTTCCAATGGCGGCCCTCTTATATTTCCCCCAAGTGGCAGAGCATCCCCACCACTCCGTTTCATTCTACAAAGATAGAAATCGTATAAATTATTGAATGAAGGAGTGATCGATTAATGATCTTACATCAACTCTTCTCTCTTACTTGCGGAGCATGCGTACCGCGAGGACTGAGATGTGAATGGTGGAATTTCGTGACATGACTGCACCCACTGCCAAAGGCAGCCGCCTTATATTTCCCCCAAGTGCCACAGTATCCCCACCACTCCGTTTCATTCTACAAAGATAGAAATCGTATAGTTTATTGAATGAATTAGTGATCGATTAATATTCTTACATTAACTCTTCTCTCTTACTTTCGGAGCGTGCGTACCGCGAGGATTGAGATGTGAATGTTGGAATTTCGTAGCATGAATGAACCCACTGCCAAGGGCGGCCCTCTTATATTTCCCCCAAGTGGCAGAGCATCCCCACCGCTCCGTTTAATTTTACAAAGATAGAAATCGTATAGTTTACTGAATGAATTAGTGATCGATTGATGTTCTTACAGTAACCCTTCTCTCTTACGTGCGGAGCATGCGTACCGCAAGGATTGAGATTTGAATGGTGGAAATTCGTGGCATGAATGGACCCACTGCCAAAGGCGGCCGCCTTATATTTCCCCCAAGTGGCATAGTATCCCCACCACACCGTTTCGTTCTACAATGATAGAAATCGTATAAATTATTGAATGAACGCGTGATCGATTAATATACTTACATTAATTCTTCTCTCTTACTTGCGGAGCGTGTGTCTGCGAGTATTGAGATGTACACTCGTCGACGTACAAAAGGAGACTAACGAAATAATAATCAAAGTAAATAAAAGTCTTGTATGTTATGTTACACGAAATCAATGACGCTGTGATGAAAATTGCCAAGTATTAAAATATTTAATTGAAATTATTTTGTTTTTCGCATGATACGATCTTTGTGTTGTTAAACGAATGTATTATTGTTTATATATTAGTTTTTTGTAATGAATGTACATGAAAACTGTTTAAACAATTGTAAAATTATAGAAAATATTTATTTCTGAGCTTTCGCCTTTAGAAAGATAGATTCTCGATATTCACTCATCGGAATATAGAAAAAAAACTAATTCGGAATTCTTAAGTAGCTACATAAGAAATGTGTACCAAAAAATGAAAAAGTATGTGTTTATGCTTACCTTTGCATCAAAAGGACGAATTTTTTTAAGAAATAACGAATGAAGCGTACTAGTTTACACTGGTCAGTATTTTTACAGATTGTAGCCAATGTTTTTACACTCGATTCCATGGATTTGTGTCAATGTGTGCAGCATCTGTGTGACAGCACGAGCGAGAGTATTTTTGTTCGCAAATTTTGCGATGAAAAAGAGATATTTTTGCAAAATATGATATTGGTCAATATCCTAATGCTTTTCAAAATTTATATATATCAATAATGTTCGAAAATCTAGACTAAATCTCCGTTTTTTCTTACCTTATTCCGATCAATTTCTTCTTCCTTGCAGCTTCTTCTTCTTTCAAAGCCATTAGAACTTCTGCCTACTAACGAGTACATAATAAATACTTTGGAATAGAAATTATTTAATAATTTGTATTTATAACACAATCTATAGACAAATATAATTAAATATCTTTCCGAATATTTACAAGAGATATTAATCATAAAAAGTTAATTTCATTGATTATTCGATTTATTACCTAGTCATTTCTTGACTTTCGAAGTAGGAGAGAGAAGAAGCATAGGTTGGTACATTACGCGGGAATCTACGCATATGGCGGGAAGAAGTATTATTTTTTACATATACTTAGAAGATACATTTGACTGATATATATTAGATATATATATACGTGTAAATACATCAAATCATCAAATTACTTTGATTTAAAAATTGCTCATTATTTCGCGCGTAATATATAAAGCATAGAGATA
>NW_025113242.1:0-2228 GCF_014466175.1 Vespula pensylvanica | reverse complement strand
GGGGGGGGGGGCTTATATATTCTTTCGTTGGATTCTTCCTCTCTCGAATCTTCCAAGAACTTGCATGGAAGACTACTAGATTCAGTATCAACATCTTTAATCCCTTTCAATGAATACAATAGATTCAAGTATCAAATGAAGGTTTTCCTATCATTTATTTCTGTCATTATTTTTCATACATTAGCGAGATATCATGTCATCCACGGTTATCTCATTACAATGCTACCAATAGTTTTGAAACGAAACAATCGTAAATGGTAGACTTTTTTGTTTTTATCCTTCTTGTCTCTTTTTGATTCCTTCTCTGCTCTCGATTCCTCCTATCGATCATTCTCCATAACTATATCTTTTCGATTATTTTACATTGTAAAAATTTAATCTTGTTTATCTCCTTTTTGGGGAGTGAACATTTTTTCGTATTTATTTATTGATATTTATTTATTTTTCGTGAAAAAAACAATGACATTGCCTAGAATGTAGGATTCAGAAGATTCTATTCAGAAGGAAAGACTATTTCATGGAAAGCTACTTTCTATAACATTTATAAGTTATGCTTAGCGCCACGTCGATCCGTTAGTCCAATAACGATAAATAAAAAAAAGTATGATGGATCTCTATTACGATAGGCACTGTATTATATCAGTATTATATTATATCTGTGCTTATTGAGAAATCAAATCATTCGGATAATGCATTCGCAAAATACAAATATTATTTTACTAGAAATATAATAAAATCACTGCTACACTCGGTTATACGTAATAAATAGTAAATGATTGCAGAAATATAATTTTTTCATAAGAACTAACTAGTTTAGAGCATAATATACGCCATATAGCGCATACAATATTCGCAACGTTGTATATAGTGCATAATTAGTTCATTCTTTTGTTATTCTCTCGGAAATAAATTTTTAGGAAAATCTACTCGCTCGTATGAAAGAATTGAATCAGTTGCGTGGTGCATTGCTTTGCAAAAGACTTAACTGGCTAGTTAAATGATGCAGTTAAATAATAATAATAAAGTAATTGAATTCTGTAGCTTACCGTATTATTCAATTGTCTAGTCGCTTTGTTGTGAGGAAAAAAATTAGAAAATTCCTTTTTTTCTTTTTCTTTTTTGAAAATGAGACAACAGGTGTGCGTACACACGCACACAAGACCGCACACTCAATCCCGGCCACTTGACTGGCGAAGATAAGCGCGCACCACATCACACGCAGATGGAGAGAGATAAAGAAGCTTTGAAACGAAGGTACTCGACGATAAGTAAGGGAGAACGTAATAGGTATATTCGCTATCATTAAACCCCTGTTAAAACGTATCAATAGGGTAATTCGCGCTACGTAACAAATTACTTAGTCCAAATTGCAATATTGTTTATATCAGTACATAGCCATGTACTTATTTACAATTTTTTGTTCGTGGATGATTGCTATAATTGTTCCTTGTAACGTAATAATTGTACCACACGGTCGAATCGATAAAGGAAGTACGAAAATTTACATAAAACGAAATAGAAAGCGAAGGATTCATGCTCCACTGTGTACTATGCACCTCTCGGCAACTACCGAAAATATCTTGAATAAATTTAAATCTGGTAAAGAATAATAATGTTTTACTTTCAAGGAATAAAGAGGGTAGAAATGATATAGTGTTTAACTGATATTTCCTTTTATTCGCAAGATTTAGTTTTCGATGCGATGTTACCACACACATTGCTAAAAGTTGATATTCCTTACATACACATCGAAAAGAGTCGAGCGCAGAATTCAAGAAATCATTACAGAAAAATATTAATGGCTATTATGTACATCTATTCCTAGCTTAATTACGTTTACTCATAGAGAGATACGAATATTTTCGTAAGTTCATTACATTTTTTTACAATTACCTTAAAGAGAAACTTATATAATATATTTTCTTATATAACACCTACGTGAATGTAATTTTCATTCTTTGCAGGTGGCAGCGAGAAAGCTTCGATGTTTATTCGTCGGAGTACAAAGGAGAACTAATTCGGTAACCGTCCAAACTAATCATTTATTGACTTTACACGTTGCCAACAACGGCCATTTCAAAATTCGAGTCCAACAGAGAATAAATAAAAATTATCTGATATTCCGTCGGTGTTTCATGGCGTGTAATGTTTAACGGAATCTACTATTGCTTAAATAGTGGATAGTTTAACTCGTCGTACATTTATATCGTTTAAATGAGTTTAAAATT
>NW_025113241.1:2037-2238 GCF_014466175.1 Vespula pensylvanica | reverse complement strand
ATTAATTTTCTAAGAGAACGCACAGAAAACTTTTCCGTCCCGCTTATGTTAGCTATCGTGCGTATTTATCCTGATTTACTTTTATTACTAATATACCTTAATAATTGTATACTTTTGTTAATTACATCAATTACATTCTTTTCTGAATCACTATTATTAACATTCATTAATTGTTAGTCTCGGGTGGGACCCGTGGGAGGG
>NW_025113241.1:1479-2027 GCF_014466175.1 Vespula pensylvanica | reverse complement strand
GTGGGCCTTAGGCGGGTTTCGTTCATTTACTAAAGCAAAATCGAATTCAATTGTGATATTCTGACTTTCGTCGATTGAACCGATCTTCGAGATACACACCTATCGTTCGGAATTCTACTTTTCTCATGCGTACATACGCAAATTTTCCCTTCTTTTTTCCTTTTTCTGTTTGTCTTTCCTTTTCCTATTTTCTTTATATGAGTTTCTCATTCTGTTTCATACTTTCTCTGTTTCAGGTTAGATCATCGATGGACCGATCATCGAGGGACCGAACATCGAGGGACCGATCACCGTGAAATTAAATTTTTACAGGGAACTTTTTGCATGTAATTTTATATATAATTTTTGTTCTTATATTTAATTTCTATTATACTTTTGATTTTTGCTTTTTTGTATTTTATTTTTATTAAGTTTTTAATTTTTGTTTTTATATTTAAATTTTATTAACTTTTTAATTTTTGCTCTTACATTTAATTTTTATTATCTTTTTAATTTTTGATCCTATATTTAGCATTACTATTATGTTTGTTCTGTTTCAGATTAGGTGA
>NW_025113241.1:1290-1400 GCF_014466175.1 Vespula pensylvanica | reverse complement strand
AGAGGATTATATGCAGGGAGGGTATGTCTCCTTGCTTCCGTACGCGAATGATAGAAAAAACACTCACGCGCGTGACGGCCGGCACGCGCGTGGGTGTTCGCGGACGCGAG
>NW_025113241.1:984-1144 GCF_014466175.1 Vespula pensylvanica | reverse complement strand
GAGAAGCCCGAAGCTCCCGAAGCGGAAAGGCATCTCGGATCGTGGATTTTAGAGGAGAGTCCCCGTTAGTCCGTGTATTTCCACGTGCCGCAACCATTCCAACCAACCAAGGACCATGGAGGGATTTAGATTTTTACACGGGTGTTTAAAGAATCGTTCT
>NW_025113241.1:349-720 GCF_014466175.1 Vespula pensylvanica | reverse complement strand
GCGTTTGGAGGCTTGAATTCGTCGGGAGTGGAAGTCGCCCCGTTGCTTTGCTTTTTTGATAGTAGTACTAGTAGTAAAAAGTAGAGTCACCGTTAGTTCGTGGGTCTCCACTTGCAGCAACCTCCACGCGGTGTGACCTGGGTCGGCAGTACTTGTTATATATCGAAATCTTATAAGGTGCAAGTATTTCCGAGCGAATGGCTGCAAATTTCAAGATTTTTCCAAAATCTTTCCTACGTAATTCCAAATTGCATTTCACATTCTTTCTTACATCTTTAGCATATTCTGCAATGAGTTCATAGTCATTTTTATTCATTGATTCGCATATGTATGTAATAATTGCAATAATTATTCAAGGTAATTATTACAGT
>NW_025113241.1:0-339 GCF_014466175.1 Vespula pensylvanica | reverse complement strand
TGGGTCCCATGAGTGGGGCTCATGGGCGCGGGCTTCTGTGCGGGTCTCCTTCTTTCAGTACGGAAAAATCGAACTCGATTTTCTTACTCTGATTTAGATCAGGTCTATCGATATTCTATGTCCACCTTTCCTTCGGAGTTCCAGCGATTTTACGTGCGCGCATGTTTCGGCTCTCTTTCTCCTCTTCTTTTCCTCTTCTTCGCTGATTTCGATATGTCGGCGCAGGTCCGATATATCGTCGAATGGTTCGGTTCTTAATCCATCGTTAGACGCGAATACGGGTAAGATAGGAAGAGCACTCGCGCGTGTGTCGGCGGGCACAGGCGTGGTGTTCTCGGG
>NW_025113240.1:2057-2243 GCF_014466175.1 Vespula pensylvanica | reverse complement strand
CGAAGCAGAAAGCAGCTCAAAATATGTTAACATTATTGGAAGACCCAAATGATATTTCTAAGGCAAAATCATCATTATCATCAAACGACGTTTATCCTGGTACTTCATCAGGAAAAGTTTTGCAAGATTCAACCTTATTGCATGGAGACCTTAGAAATTATGTTGGATCTTTGCAAGTACGACTCA
>NW_025113240.1:1626-2047 GCF_014466175.1 Vespula pensylvanica | reverse complement strand
TATTTTTTCTCTATTTAATTTTGTGAATATATATATATATATATATAAAAATACATATATAATAGAATATATATTTTTTTATGATCATTCTCTTTAAGGTTTACTATCTATTTTTGGTAAATACTTTTTGTCTATAATATGATCATAAGAAAGTTTTCTGGTTTTTTAGCGATACTGTGTAGAAAACAAATTAATGCAGGCGGAGTATCAAGTTACTAATATAACTGGCCCAGCACACGAACAAGTGTTTACTATGTCCTGTACAGTAGGGTCAACAACTGAAGAAGCAACAGGAACTAGAAAAAAAAAAGTCAAACAAATAGTATCAAAACAGATGTTAGAACGTCTTAAAAATACTAATAATCCGTCAGTTGATAACAAAGATGAATGCGGATCTTCTAATCCTTTTAAAGACTCTGAC
>NW_025113240.1:1168-1527 GCF_014466175.1 Vespula pensylvanica | reverse complement strand
AATTTCTAGATGCAAATGTCGAGAGGTACCTAGAACCACAACTTAGAAAGGATGCTATTGATTTCCGAACTCGTCAATTGTTATTCAAACAATACGTTTACAATACTGTTTGTAATGGTAGCGTGGAAAAATTAATTGAAATATTTAAAACTGTCAAGAGCTTTAAGAGAAGATTTATGGATATAGAGAAATCTGACCTCGTAACAGTAACTTCTCTGGAACAGGAGATTTTAATATATATTGAAGAGGAAATCAAATTATCCATAGAAAAACAGATTGTACCTTGCCACAATCCATTGCTAAAGATAACTGTTTTTAAAATAAATACTCCTCTATCTATAATTCAATTTGGAGCACAT
>NW_025113240.1:958-1158 GCF_014466175.1 Vespula pensylvanica | reverse complement strand
TGGTTGCAGGAGCAATAGCTCTACTTAATATTCTTGACACGATTATAATATACTTGAAGTAAACGTAAATGTCTAATTTCTTAGAGTTGTTCTTACAATTTTACGATATGACATTTACTTTTTGATATTATAATTTATATATGTCGATATCACAATTTATCCAATCTTAATTGTGTTCGTGACTGTGATAATAATCATGA
>NW_025113240.1:622-798 GCF_014466175.1 Vespula pensylvanica | reverse complement strand
TATCGGAATCAGAATCGTAGTCGTGATCGTGATTGTAGTTGTAGTCGTAGTCGTAGTCTTGCTCGTGCTCTTGATCGTGATCGTGATGTGATCCTAGTCGTAGTCTTAGTCGTAGTCGTAGTCGTGATCATGATTGATGTCGTAATCGGAGTTGTAATTGCAACGTAATCGTAATA
>NW_025113240.1:482-608 GCF_014466175.1 Vespula pensylvanica | reverse complement strand
TGGTAACCCTAAAAAAGATTTTATACCTTGAGGTTTTACATAAACTATGAAATCGTAATCGTACAAGTATACTTTATAACCTTTTGAAATTAATTAAAATTAATTTAAAACTTGAAATATTTATTA
>NW_025113240.1:0-211 GCF_014466175.1 Vespula pensylvanica | reverse complement strand
TCGAAACATGTTATTTTGGTTTGAAAAGTTATTGTGCGGGAATATATGAATTTATGAACTTACCCGTATTTCAGTCAATGCTTTTTTTTTAATTTCTGCATTATTCTGCATTATCACTTGTTTATTTATTAAAAAATTAATTATTTATTACATTAAGAAATTAATTATTTATTATATTAAAAAGTTATGAATGAAAGTTTGAAGACATACG
>NW_025113239.1:0-2290 GCF_014466175.1 Vespula pensylvanica | reverse complement strand
AGCTTATCACAGATATCGTAGAAAATTATAAGGGATAATATTTTGTAATGAAACATGCTCTTCAATATCTACAAATTCATATACATCAAATATCATTACAATATATTAGTTAGTTCCACGGTCACGATATATTTATATTACGTAAGTCGATGGACCACGTTTGCGCAAAAAATTATCATCTATTTGCTGATAGTTAACATCTGAGAGGGTGCCGAACAGACTACGTTTTTACATTCTATGCATCGTTATTGCTTTCACAGACGAAAAGTTACAAGATGAAATTAATTAAGACTTCTCTAAGGATCTCTTTTAACTTGACGTATTATGATATCTTTTTTACTACCATATCCATATTCCATAACGGAACATTGTTACAAACGCTTCTGCTTCATTTTTATTGATCTCACCCTACCAAATATTCACATTCCATGAAACGAAATTAATTCTTTTATTAATATTCTCTCATAATAAAAATATCTCGCGGGCGTTTATATAGATATTTTTAATTCCTATGTGACAAAATCAGTCAAAGGTGTTGTTCGTGTAAACAATATCTTTTCTGGTCATAATAAAAATAATATGGTGTGTGAAATGATCACCATGAGGAGTATCTGTATTATGATCCTTATATATAGTACCTTCCAGGAACAAATACATTTATAAGAGAATATTTTCAAAGAATCCTACGTCGAAAACATATTCATCATCTATTATGGAATGTCAAGCAATTGACTTTCGAAGTTGTTCACCAGTGTTATCATCTAAAAAGGTTGTGCTTTAATATTTTTAGTTCCTTCTTACAGTTTTTAGGCAAGGACGTGCCACTTTATATTATAGCTCGAATTTAAAAAAAGGAAGAAAAGAAAGATACATATCCATATATCTTATGTGCGGACACTGAACTATATAATATCGATCGGCGGTATTTTACTATCTACAATTATCGACGGTTTCCAGAACATATTTGGTATTTCTTAACTATACTGATAATCAACGTGTTGGGTTCGAAAGGAAGGCATTTCCTTTTCAAACGTGATACACATAATTATGTTCCGTAGCGTCTTCATTATGTGATTGAAATTAACCAGGAAGAAGAGGATGAAGAGGAAGAAGAGAACAAACATTTATAATGGTGTTGACGACGATCCTCGAGGCATTGCCTCAAGGTAATCCTCAATTAAAATAGCGCTCTGTATTACAAAGCTTCATTCATATGGTTATACGAGGAATATACGTTATTGAAAGGATTCAAAGGTAAGCGGCTTTAGATAGGGGATATAACGGAGTGTTATGGGAAAGATTTATCGTAGGGTTGTTTGTCGTTGCAAAGGGAATCTGGATTCAAATGGAACTGAAATGGTACTCGGGCAGCTTTATCATCGAAAATGATCAAAGCTGCATATACGATCAAAGTATTCATTGTTCTTCGGGATAATAGCGCTAGCTCGGACACACTTTTAAATTATGCGTTAATATGTAGTGTACGTTTATCTCACCGTGCCATCGTTATAACGTCAGTTCAATTAATCAACATAATTACAAAGAGACGAAGTGTTTGGTTCAATGTTTCTAAATTGTTTGTCGGAATATTCACGTCATGTACTTAACAATAATGTATAATGTACGTTTCTCAGAAATATAGGTATTTGGACGAACTAAATTATTACGTAGCGCAAATATCTTACGATTGAGATTTAATGAAAACGCATGTATACGTTATGTTCTTCCATACGTATCGTCGTGTACGTTAGTGTTAAACAATTTGTTATTATCTTTCTCCACACACTTACGCTCTTATATTCTCTCATCCGCGCTAGGGCATGTAAGCGGGAATATGCCCGCGGTGGTTGTTTCTGTGGGTGTGCGTGCGTATATCTCCTCGCTTATTTCGACGAAAGGTATTTTTTCGAAAGAAGAAAGGTATTTTCTCGTTCGTTCTCCTCTCATTAAACTAAGCAGACTATGCGATAATACGATTAGCAGTGTACTTCAATTAGCTATTTAGCTGCATTAATTAATTTGCAGATCGATATACCACAACTAATTTAGTTTTTTTATACGAACGAATACTTCTTCCTAAAAATTTATTCCCGATAGGAAAATTTCAAAGAATGATCCAATGAATCTGCTAATTATCTAACATTTCATATATCCCAAACTAATTAGTTCCTCGGAGAATGTTATCTTAATCGATTCGTTCATTTCTCATTACGTATAACCCAGTATAGCAACGACATCATTATATTTCTAGTAACATAATATTTCTAATTTATTCAGTATTTTCCTAATG
>NW_025113238.1:0-2341 GCF_014466175.1 Vespula pensylvanica | reverse complement strand
TCATATTTTAATCATATTTTTTCATGTTCATAATTTCATAATGTGTATGTATATGTATATATACGAGATATATGCATATTTCAATGTTAACACAGCTATACCACGAGTTGCAAAATGACTCTTATGTGGTAATTATTATCGTTATCATCCATATCCTCACCCTCATTATTTTTTTGCAATCTGATTCTGATTATTTTGATTAATTTGATTAATCTGATTATTCTGATTATTCTATTTAATTTGGTTATTCTGATTAAAAATCTACAAGACTTGATGAAGAATTGAAATACCTGCATTCAGGAATGCAGATGAATATATAAAACGGCAGCCAGCACTCAGGAGTGCATATTAAAATATGTCAAGGATATATATTTTTATTCCAAAATTATCAATAAATGAATATGAGATGAAAGACTTTAATAAATATATATGAGAGAGAGAGAGAGAGAAAGAAGGAGAAAGTAAGAGTATTTTGATTACATGTATGAAAGTTTCATAAGAAATATTAAGAAAATATAACGAATGATACAAAGATTATTAATAAATATTTGTACATATTTGAAAGAAATACAAATATTTTTTGGAATAAAAAGGTATAAGTCTTGGTATATAAATGAAACGAATAAAATGGTTTGCCTGCACTCAGGAGTGCATATGAAAGATTCACAGTAAGTACATGATTGCATTCAGGAATGCAAATGAACAAATTATAGTAAGGATATACATTTCACACTCGGAATGATCGAAGATGAATGAATGAATGCACTAATAAGGATACTTAATAAAGAAATATATAAATACGTCGATCTCTGGTAATATTTTTTTCAATATATTAAACCTGTGTAACAATAAATAAATGAAATTTTATTTTATACCACATATAATAATTGAATGATATTTAAATGGTGCAAATGAATCAAAAGGAAATTTGAATCATTCTGATAAGAAATGTATAAGCTTTGCTAGATGAATGAAGCGACAAAATGGCAGCCAGCACTCAGGAGTGCATATTAAAGTATGTCAAGGATATACATATTTATTCCAAAATTATCAACAAATAAATATGAGATGAAAGATTTAATAAATATATATGAGAGAGAGAAAGAGAAGGAGAAAAAGAGAGAAAAAGAGAGTATTTTTATTATATGTATGAAAGTTTCATAAAAAATATTAAGAAGATTACTAATGAATGATACAAAGATTATTAAGAAATATTTATACATATTTAAGAGAAGTATGAATATTTTTTGGAATAAAAATGCATAAGTCTTGGTATATAAATGAAGCGATTGAAATGGCTTGCCTGCACTCAGGAGTGCATACGATACACAGTAAGTACATGCCTGCATTCAGGAATGCAGATGAACATATTATAGTAAGGATATACATTTCTCGTTTCGAATGATCAGAATGAAAATGCACTTATGAAAGTATATAATAAATAAATAAATATTTAAATATTCCAGTCTTATCTTATTTTTTTAAAGAAATAATATTTATTTCATAATAAATAAAGATTATTTCATATTCTTCCTAATATAATAATGTATTTATATTTACATAGAGTGCAAGTGGATGAAAAAAAAATTTGAATCATTCTAAATTAGAAATGTATAAATCTTGCTAAGCGAGCGATATGATACAAAAATAACAGCCTTGCACTCAGGAGTGCATACAATATGTCAAGGGTATACATTTTTATTCCGGAATTATTAACAAGCGAATATAAAATAATAGAATTTATATATATGAGAGAGAGAGAGAGAGAGAGAGAGAGAGAGAGAGAGAGAGAGAGAGAGAGAGAGACAGAAAGAGGAAAGAGAAAGGAAAAGAGGGAGTATTTTTATTATATGTATGAAAGTTTCATAAGAAATATTAAGAAGATATAATGAATGATACAAAGAGTATTAATAATTAAACCTTAATTAATTAAATTTATTAAAAAATACATATTTGAGAGATATACTATTTTTTATACATATTGGAGAGAAATATGATTATTTTACGGAATAAAAATGTATAAGTCTTGGTATATAAATAAAGCGAATGAAAAGGCAATTCCACACTCAGGAGTGTGAGCGAAAATATTTCAGAATAGGAACAGGTTTGCATTCAGGAATGCACCTGGATACTCAAGCATGTAGATTTTTATTTCAGAATAATTTTCAAATTTGTATATAATTGTTATTAAATCAATAATTCTTTCTTTATCTTTTTTATATCCGTTCACTTTATATGATGATATATATATATATATATATATATATTTACATATTTTATCCAATGCCAATAAAATCTTTTTACAAGTTGTAAAACGGCTCAATTATTGTAAGAGTCATTT
>NW_025113237.1:0-2412 GCF_014466175.1 Vespula pensylvanica | reverse complement strand
CGAAAATAGAACACATCACTCATGCGTTTATTTGAGAATCAGTAGTGAAGATATAAATTTTTCTTTTTCACAGTGAAGTTCAAGAGACTTCAATATATGAAACTTTTTTTAATGAAAAATATATAATTGTAAAATCAAACTATTTTAATTATATTTTTTTAATAAATCGACTCAATTTAATAAATTATTATCAGTTAAATCTTAAAAATTAATTAATCCATTAAATATTAATTCTATAAATATTCTATAAATCAACTTTTTAATTCTTCAATAAATTTGTATATTATTATTTTCATTTTATTTTTACTTATTATTTAATAACAAGTACAAAAATTTGTTTAATTGATATTAAACCTTTAAGTGTAACTAAAAAATAAAAATTAAATAAATTTGATGCAAAATACCTTTTATTTATAAAAATCCTTTAATTAAAATTGCTTAAAATTCTTTTTTTTATTTATCAACTCTTGTAAATGTTAACTATTGAGGAAATATTAGTTTCTTTTTTGATCTTTCTTTAATTATTTAATTAATTTCAGGAATTTTTTTATCTATACATTATTGTCTATCCATCGAAATAGCTTTTAATAGTTATTCAAATCATATAAGATATAAATTATTGATGAATTATATGTATTTTACGTAGAAATGGAGCTTTAGTTTCTTTTTACTTGTTTATATCTTCATATTGTACGAGTAATTTATTATCAATCTTTTACTTTAATACACTCTCGAATAATGTGTTGTAATTTTTTTTTTAAGTATAATAATTGCATTTTTGGATATGTCCTTTCTGGAGTCAAATATTAATTATTCTGAAGAGCAACTGTAATTAACACATTTATTATCTGTTATTCCTTGTATCAGCCGTTCACTTGCCAAATCGATTAATTTCATAAAATGCTAAATGGAGAAAAGTGATAATATAATATAAATTGTTTTTTAAATTTCCTTTTAAGATATAAATTTAAATAAACATTGTAGAATGTTTGAATCTAGACGTAGCTTTCATTTAACGACATGTAAAGTGAATAAGACAGAATAATCTTATAATAATTGTTATTAATATTACAATTATTGTATGACTAAGATTTAATCTGATTTAATCGATTTGCCAAGTGAAAAAAATAATAATATCAAATTCAGTCTTCAAATTTTTCTTTTATTTTAGATAAAGTCCCTTATCATACATTTTGCTATTAAAGATTTTTCGTAAAAATTAATATAATTATTCTGTTACTGTTACAATTATTATTATTAGTTTGTTTAGATTGATTTATCAGCAATATAAATGATCTTCCTCAGTTATATTTGAAGTCCCGTTGTGTCGATTTGTTCTTAAGTTTTTATAATAATCATATTTGATAGAAGAAATGAATTTTAACGTATTTATTATATCTTTTTCTCTTACAGTTCTACATGTAGGATATAATAATAATTAGTTTACATCTTTCAGACTTAGCGATTTTTCTGTTACAGATTTTCTTATATTAATCGTATTAAATTTGGAATTAAAGTTATATTTGAATTGTATGACGTAGGATTTAGATTTTTCTAATTTTATCCAGCCCTAACTTTAAGCCATTTAAAAAATTTTAAGCCATTATACTGGTATAGTAAATATCTCTCAAACATTCAGTAAATAGTTCAACTATTTTGAGGACAACAAATTTCCATAGAGGTATTGACGACGGTCGGCATTCTTCTTTTCCCAAATACGGAAAACCCTTTATAATGTATTTCTTTTTGGCATCCGATGTTAATCAAAACTTGATGCCAAATTTATCAGGTTTACTTATATATACTATATATTGTGTAAATTTACATCTTACTTTTCTAGGAAGTAGTTGCTCATCGACAGTCAGATTCGTATCAGGCTTGTAACTATTTTAATTATTCTCAATAAATCTATTCATTACATGTAAAATTAGAGCAAAATCATGTTAACATGTATGCAACTAACTATTGCTGTGATATTTAAGTCCGAAGATAAGATCCCAAGTAAAAAAATTTAAAGAATAATAAAAGATTTGTACACCGGTCGAGAGACCGGTTTTGGTAAGAAACGGGGGTGACAAATTTTTCTCAGAAGAAAGAAACGAAAAGAAATCAAAAGTGAGATTGATTAACAAGAGAATGTAAGACTTTATAGATAGTTGATGATGATCGGAAAAGAATAAAGTGTATGTATAAATTCAAGATGAATTCATAAATCGGTCAATTGAGTGGGACTGATACGTTTAGTGTTATATATGTCGTCAATATTATAACACACAATTTGGAACATTGAATTTATAATTTCTTCTATTTCCGATTATATTGAATAATTAGTTATTTGAAATTGACGGAATTACGATTAAGACACGATGGCAAATGGTAAAAAATGGTAGAATTAACATTTTCCGTATGATT
>NW_025113236.1:0-2454 GCF_014466175.1 Vespula pensylvanica | reverse complement strand
TAATCAACTGTTTAAAATAATTGTTCAATCTTCAATATGCAGCCATACGCTGGGAATTACTGGAATCCTGTTAGGTACCCTTCCTGTAACAGTGAGCGGAAAGTATGTATTTAAATGTTCTTGTTTCACTCCCATGTGCACTTTTATTTAGTGCACTTTCAGTGGTCCTCACAATTGCCATATTTTATACGTTTCGAAATTATTACTTTAATATAAAACTTGATTTTATAAAAATAAAATTACGGATTTAATTGAACTTTAGAAAGAAATATGGGAATAATTTATTACTCGACTTTAATAGTCGAATAATAAAATAATAAAAATGTATAAAATACGTAAAAATTCTATTCCCAAACGCATGGCACTGTGAGATGGGACACGGAATGAATATTATTAATTTCTGAAAATGATACTAAATCTTAATTTCTGAAAATGATATTATTATTATATAAGAGCATTTTGAGTGACAACATGGTATAATTAAAATATGACTAAGAGTTATTTTCGAAGTCTCCTGTCGAAACTTCGAAAATAACTCAATAGTCTAATAGTTGCCCTCTTGAGCCACAAATTGTGGGGGCCTCTTCGGCACATAGCTTCTTCTTTGCTTCGTGCCCTAACAACTACTATAGAACATTTGAACTATCGTCAACTATCGCCAAGAAACTAGAACTATCTCTTATTCTAAAACGTCGAAGAAAACTAACAAATCTAACGCAACTCTAAACCAATCCTGAAACGAAAAATCGAGAAAGCATGGGTAAAGTAACGAGAATTAATATATTAATTGCTGAAAATCCTAAGCTAAAAATCGAGTAACTCGTTCTATGTTCTACGCGTTATGATTTTACAAGTCTCTTTGTCTTTTCTCTATTCTACTTTACCTTATTCTTTCAAAAGCAATGACTACTCTATTTTACTCTTTCAAAAGCAATGACTCTATTGAGACTTTTCTTTTATTATTGAAATTGATGAATCTTTATCTAAGAATGTAATGAAAAATCATTGGACGCTCCTTCTTACAAGCGATTATTCTAAATATTAGAAAATAAATTATACAATCTCGCTTGTAATCCAGAAACTATCCATCGCGAATGTCTTCTTGCTTATTTATTATTAAAATTCACGAATATCGCGATTTTTGTACTATTCTCGCGGTACAAATACATTCAAATATTTAAAATTTCAAATAATTATTGTTAACGCGTTTAAGCAAGAAGACTCTATCCTGATCTAATAAATAAATAAAAACATAACGAACCATTCACGAGTAAATCTCCGAAGAAATTTACTCGTGGTCACTCAATGCTCCTTTATTATAAATTACAACCAATCACTCGTGCCGATTCGGACCTTTCGTCCTCGACATGATTGAGTGATCGGAGGAACTTAAAAATTAACTCACCACTTAAGAAGTTCTGCGATGGCTCCAAAACACTGGACCGCGATTTAGGTCGAAATTGAGGGTGGATGATTTGTAGTTGGTTGAAAATGAGGTAGGTAGACATCGACGTTGGTCGAAATCCTCTTCGGTGATGCACTGACTCTAATTCGCGATATTATTATTTATTAACGAACGATCACTGAATTTATTTCGCGAAACTCTACTGTCTTTTATAAATACAATCTGTGCGACTGTAAAATAAAAAAGAAAAAACTTTGCGAACAAACACTGACTCTAACAACTGCATTGCACGCAGTTGATGCAAAATCACTTGTTGTTTAAATCGCGAAACGCGAACGAACAAACATTGCTTCTATTTCGCGAATTTTTGTTTTTTATTTTAGCGATACAAAAACTCGATTTCATCGTTGCTTCGCGCGCGATTGCAATGATGTTCTGAAACAAAAAAGTAAATTATTAGTAGCACTGTTATAATAAGAAATTGTATTAATTATTGAAGAAACGTGTGATGTAAAAATATACTTACTTTAATTATTCGTTGATAATCGCAGCTTCGATGTTCACTCGTCCGAGTAGAAAGGAAGACTGATTCAATAACTATGAAAGTTGATCAAAGGTCCGATTTTGTTGGCGCCACGCGTAACAAAGATCGCACTTCAAAATTTAAGTCTGAAATAAAATAAATCGTATAAATTATTTAAGAAATATATGCAATAGGAGTATACTTGCTTTATCTTGTTATTACTTACAAGAAAGACATCTTGAGGGATCTTCGATATTCACTCGTCCGAATCCAAAGGCAGACTAATACTTCGTATTTGGAAAATTCAATTAAAGATTCAATTTTTAAATTTTTAATTAAAATCATTTTCAGTTTCTCCCACGTTACGATCTTTGTAATGTTTTTAAGGTAATGTTTAAATATTACTTGACTTCACTCCTTATACATAAAAGATTCTTTAAATAATTGAAAAATTATCGAAAGTATTAATTTCTAAGTTTTCGCGTTTGGAAAGAGAGAGTTTCGATGTGTACTCCTCGGAGTACGA
>NW_025113235.1:0-2467 GCF_014466175.1 Vespula pensylvanica | reverse complement strand
TAAAGGGGATTTGTCGAGAAACTCGTTTCCACTCACTCATATCCTTTTCGGCCTATTTGGCTCGTTAAACAGCGTAATGGAATATTTCGATTTACTTTTATAAATCGTATTCACATGCGTAGAACACGAAATGGAAGTAAAAAATATTTAAAAAAGAAGAAGATGATATTATGAAGAAGAATATATATGAAAAACGGTTTCCTCTGAATCAATATCAGTGCTACTGCAGAATACAGAAAGAGAGATGCTTGTTAACTTAAGTAGTAAAAAAAGAATAGAAGGTAATATTACAAAAAGAATGTCAAACAATATCCTTTGCTCAAAATTAATTCTTATTGATATAAACTTTTAACGACAAGAACGGGAAGAACATTATTTGCCAATTTAAAAAATTCTTTAGTAGATTTTTAGTTTCAAATTGTAAACTGAAGTAGGAGAAGAGTAGTGGCGAAAGAACAGCAGTTGAAAAGGATGATGACACATCCAGTTAATAGAGACAATGGAGAACTCCATTTCCTCGCAGCTTACGACCTTTCCGGAACGTTCGATCGTGTAATAGGAAATATTGATTAATCTGCGTGAAACGTAATAAACTTTTGCAGAGGGCGCCTGCTCGGACGCACAGGTAAACGCCCATAGCGTCTGCGGGTAGTGGGGGATGAATACCTCATATCAGAGGACGAGAGATAAACCGTCGGTCATTCCAACGGTGGCTGTGAAACTAGCAATAAGCCAGATAGTGCCTTACGATATATTTTTGATACTTTTATACATCATACGTCACGAAAGGTATTCATACAAATAGTTCAACCGGTTGAAACAATTTCTTCAATCACAATAGTTTTTTCTTTATTTTATCAATATCAGATAAAGTTATCAGTAGTCATTAGTATATAATTTATTATAAAATTTCAATTATATGTTACGGAAATAAAACCGAATTTCCTAATGAATATCATCTTATAAATTATTCGATGCATATCAGAGAAAGTACTTTATATCACTTAAAAGGGTGTAGCCCGATTTATCCTTGATAACTACACACCTTCGATGAATAATTGAATATCTATCGTAAGTTTCAACTAATCTACGAATTCTTACTTATTTTACAGATGGCCGAAACGATTTAAAGGGAAACTTTTTTCTAATAGGCAATATTTATTGCGAAGGATCTGAATTTAGCAATATCTGAATTGTAATATATTTCAAAGGAGATTCACGAATTTCAACTACGGCCACGGTGATACCTAAATATTCGACATCCGAGGTGAAGCATATTTAAATTGGCACCATCTCTTCTTCCGTACATCCGACGATACATCCTACGTGGATAGTACAAATGTCCGACCATCAACCAGATTAAGGTTTGAAAACGTTTTCTTGTTTAGTCTTCTATTTAAATGGTAAATCAATCAAAGCTGTGTCTATGGAATCATTGGATATTTTAGAGACTAGATATAAATTATTTATTTTAAAACATAATGTGGAATATGAAATCTGTATTATAGATATATTTTATAATAATGTATTGAATTTTTTCAGGGAGGATGTCATATTTATAATTGAACCATCACAAATCCTCCGGATGGTATTTAAGTCAATTTGGAGAGAAAGGCACCTAGTCATCTGGTGCTTGGATACAACCTGATGATATTACTGTGCTATTACGATAGCAACCATCCACTTGAATACAGGATTTTAATAAACGAGGTACGAAGAGATCTGATATAGCTAACTTGTCACGTATCTCATCCGATTTTTTATATGAATTTCATCTTTTATAATATAGCACATT
The DNA here is from genome assembly GCF_014466175.1 of Vespula pensylvanica. Classification (NCBI taxonomy): domain Eukaryota; kingdom Metazoa; phylum Arthropoda; class Insecta; order Hymenoptera; family Vespidae; genus Vespula; species Vespula pensylvanica. The sequence continues at coordinate 672 of NW_025113235.1, read as the reverse complement.
GGACTGTGGAAACAGAAGATCGTTTCAAGAAGCATTTGGAAAATGTAAGCAGCCATTCCTCGTAGAATAATGTACTTGAAATGCCTGTATCTTCTTTGAATGTATTATAATTTATGTATTGGTGAATTCCGGTTCTTCGCAATAAATTTTGCCTATTGGAATTGCTTTCGTCTTGAATTTGGTCCCTCAATCTCTATAATAGGTACAATTTCGTAGATTGTTTAAGACTGATCAAAGCCATTCGTTCGTTTTAATTGCATAAGTATCGAACATAAAACAAATGATGCCTTTTAAATGCCTTCTAAATGCCATTTTTATACTATAGAAATGAAATTTTATAATAGATCTTATACAAAGGGTTACTGCTAAATTTAAAGGATATTGATGTAATAAATGAATGACTAGTATGACTAGATTTCGACGTTTGGATTATTTGTAAACATATTCTTTGGGACGTACGAAGTATATATAGTTAGCGATTATTTCGCGTATGGCACTAGATTGCTGTTACTGGTTCCAAAACAACTGAAGAAATGACCTCCAGAAATTAATCACACGTCGGCCCGTTAGAAGACAAATCTTCCTAGTTTTAATTCTCTAGCTAGAACGCGCGGGGATGAGAAATTGCCCCTTTCCTGTAGTTACGTAGTTATATTCATATATACTTGGAAC
>NW_025113234.1:0-2470 GCF_014466175.1 Vespula pensylvanica | reverse complement strand
AGTGACATAAATTAAATTTAGTCTTAGTAATACACTACTGAGTGTATTCACATTCATGTCAATGTAATCACCATAGTTAGTGTTAAATGTCATTGCATGATAGATAGCAACCACGCAGAATACATTTTACACAATACAAAAAAAAAACCTGATGGAAAAATATGATGGAATCCTCATTAACACAAGATTTATCAATACACAAAGAGATTAGTATGGATAATACAAACCCACATGTCGCATGGCAACAGACAATAATCCATAATGGCAAAAGAAAGATAAGCGTACTTAACAACAAAGTGATAACAATACTAATAATATCGATACTAATACAACACAATCAATTCTTACACAAATGTGAAATCTTCAATCAATTTATAAACAAAAATAATATTCTTATAAATCTAGTAACGTACCTTATTAAAAACAAAATTGTGTAATGAAAATGAATCGAAATATTAGAATTGCTCTGTAGAACATAAATAGCTTACTTCAGCGAAAACAAGAAATAAAAATCTTTCTCACTGAACAGAAAATATATATACTTTTGATTTCAGAAATGTATTTTACGGAAAGAAGTTATTTCAACATATAGAAATACAAAACATACTACAGTCTGCACCCAATTATAACTACTCAGAGAGACTGTAATATTTATAAAAGAAAGAATTTCACACTGCGGACTAAACAAGTACAAGAAAGACTTCCTTCAATCCACAAGTATTTAAATAAAAAATATTCACATTGGTTATAGCTGCAGTATACTATTTATCTCGACATCAGGTAAAGAAAGATCAATTTGATAATTACTTTCGTATGTTAGAAGGGCGATCCATAACAGGAGGCGATTTTAATGCAAAACATCCATAACAGAGCTTACGAATTATCAATCCCAATTAGAGCTGAATAAAACAATGTTATCAAGAGGATATAAGTATGCCAGTACTGGAAAACCCATGTATTCACTATCGGACCCGACAAAAATACCCGATCTCCTTGATTTTTGCATTACAAAAGGTATTTCAATGAGCTATATAAATATCGAGACAAACTTTGACCTAACATCAGACCACTCTTCAGTTATATTAACTCAGCTCAAATATTATAGAAAACAAAATTCCTCTATTTTTCTGTAATGCAAAAATTAACTAAACTCTCTTCACAAAATATATCAAAATATATCAAAGATAACATAAACTTAGAAATCCCTTTAAAGACCAAAAATAACATAGATCAAGCGGTTGAAGTTCTTACAAAATTAATTCAAGCAGCTGCATATGTAACCATGCCAGAGACTAAGGAAAGTATAGATGCAGTGAAATACCTTTTAGTTATATGTGAAAAAATCGCAGAAAAAAGAAATGCTGGAAAGAAGTGGCAGAATAATAAACAACCCGAAGATAAGAAGAAACTAAATAAGTTAATTAAAGAATTAAAGGGGTTTTTTTGCCAAGAAAACAACGAGAAAATCCAAAAATATATAGAAAATTTATAGCCACATCCACAAGAATCCACTCTTTGTGAAAAGTCACGAAAAAATTAAAAAGACCTAGAAAGCACATTCCACCAATACGTACAAAAGACAATATATGGGCCAGAGGAAACTGTGACATATCTGAAACATTTGCTGAACATCTTTCTGAAATGTTCAAACCAAATGAAAATCCAATGCTACTAATAATAACCGTGGCATTGTGAAATACTTGTACGCTCCATTATAGTTCAGTAACTTCATCAAGCATTTTAGCCCCAAGAAAATAGTAAAAGCAATATGCCAGCTTAACAATAAAAAAGCATCAAGATATGATTTAACAATAACTAAAATCCTAAAAGAAATATCAAAAAAGCAATAGTAGGGACAACACAGATATTTAATGCAATCATCAGATCACAATACTTCCTGATAAAATGGAAATTTGCCGAAATAATTCGTATATAAAAATCCAACAAGACAAATCGACATCTCTCTCATCCATTCGTTATATAATCCACATATATCGTTAAATATCTTGTAAGACACTTTTTTATAAGACAATAGTTAAGACCACTGTGGGTTTCGGGTCAGATTATTCCTAACTTTCAATCTTCCACCCAATAACATATTTTCAAATTGAAATAAAAATAATAAAATTAATTCTCAAACATTCTTCGCTCTTGATCTCGCTATTGATAAAGATGATGTTGCGTTTTCTGATCTTCAGAATCTGCAACAAGAAGAAGCAAGTCTTCTTGCCAGTCATCACCAAGCTCCGTACGCGTGACATTTGTTGCAAGGATGTACCGGTTACAAAGTATATTCTTCGCTTCACAGATCTTGTTCTTGAACCGTTTTTCGCTATTCCCATGATTAACGTTAACAAGGCCCTCATAAACAACGACTAAAGATTCTTGGAGCAACTGGGACTCTAACTAAGTCGCGTTCATTCAAATATGTATGAAACAGTAATGGTACTATACTTTTCACGTTTGAGGA
>NW_025113233.1:0-2495 GCF_014466175.1 Vespula pensylvanica | reverse complement strand
TTTCCTTTTCTAATACAGGTGAAGGCGACTTCTGTTTATCCACTTCTGCTGCTGAAGATTTTTCTTTTTCTGATACTGGTGAAGGAGATTTTTGTTTTTCTGATTCAGCTGCAGGTGATTTTTCTTTTTCTGATACGGGTGAAGGCGATTTCTGTTTATCTGTTTCTGCTGCTGGAGATTTTTCCTTCTCTGATACTGGCGAAGGAGACTTTTCTTTTTCTGTTTCAGCTACAAGTGATTTTTCTTTCTCTGATACAGGTGAAAGCGATTTCTGTTTATCCGCTTCTACTGCTGGAGATTTTTCCTTCTCTAGAACTGGCGAAGGAGATTTTTCTTTTTCTTTTTCAGGTGTTGGCGATTTCTCTTTTTCAGTTTCCACTATCGGAGATTTTTCCTTTTCTATCTGTGGTGAAAGTGATTTTTCTTTATCTTTTTCTGGTGAAAGAGACTTCTGTGATTCTGTTACTAATTCTGGAGACTTTTCCTTTTCTATTATTGGTGATGCAGATTTTTCTTTTCCAGTCTCTGGTGCAGGAGACTTTTCTTTTTCCAATTCTGGAGAAAGTGATTTTTCTTTTGGTGCTTCTGGTACAGGAGACTTTTGCTTCTCTCCCTCTAATGCAGGAGATTTTTCCTTTTCTATTTGTGGTGAAATTGATTTGTCTTTTTGTATTTCTGCTAGTGGTGATTTTTCTTTTTCTGTCTCTGCGGTAGGAGACTTTTGCTTTTCCGTTACTGCTACTGGAGATTTTTCTTTTTCTGTTTCTTTCTCTGGTGAAGGCGATTTTTCTTTTTGTGGTTCTGGCGTCAAAGACTTTTCTTTCTCCGTCTCTGATACCGGAGATTTTTCTTTTTCTTTATCTGGTTCTGGTGTAAGAGACTTTTCTTTCTCCGTCTTTGGTACTGGAGATTTTTCTTTTTCTAATTCTGGGGAAAGTGATTTTTCTTTTGGTGCTTCCGGTGTAGGAGACTTTTGCTTCTCTTCCTCTAAGGCAGGAGATTTTTCCTTTTCTATTTGTGGTGAAATTGATTTGTCTTTTTGTATTTCTGCTGGTGGAGATTTTTCTTTTTCTGCCTCTGGCGTAGGAGACTTTTGTTTCTCAGTCACTGCCACTGGAGATTTTTCTTTTTCTTTTTCTGGCGACGGCGCTTTGTCTTTTTCTTTTTCTGGTTCTGGCGTAAGAGATTTTTCTTTTTCTAATTCTGGGGAAAGTGATTTCTCCTTTAGAGCCTCTGGCGTCGGTGACTTTTCCTTATCTTTCTCTGATTTAAGAGACGTTTCTTCTTCTAATTCTGGTGAAGGCTCTTTTTCTTTTTGCGCTTCTGGAGTAGGAGATTTCTGTTTTTCTGTTTCTGCTACTGGAGATTTTTCTTTTTGAATCTCTGGTGTAGGTGATTTTTGTTTCTCTGCTTCTAACACTGGAGACTTCTCCTTCTCTATATCTGGAGAAGCTGACTTTTCTTTTTGGAATTCTGGCGTAGGAGATTTTTGTTTCTCCTTGTCCGAGACTGGAGATTTTTCCTTTTCCAATTCCGGGGAAAGTGACTTTTCTTTTTCCAATTCTGGAGAACTTGACTTCTCTTTTAGTGCCTCTGGCGTAGCAGACTTTTGCTTCTCCGTTTCTAGTATTGGAGATTTTTCTTTTTCTATATCAGGTGATGTCGATTTTTCCTTTTCCGATTCTAACGAAGGTGACTTTTCCTTTTGTATTTCCGGTGTTGGCGATTTTTCTTTTTGTACTTCAGGTGATGGTGATTTTTCCTTCTCCGCCTCTAACGACGGTGATTTTTCTTTTTGTATTTCTGGAGTTGGCGATTTTTCTTTCTGTATTTCAGGAGATGGTGATTTTTCTTTATCGGCCTCTAACGACGGTGATTTTTCTTTTTGTATATCTGGTGTTGGCGATTTTTCTTTTTGTACTTCAGGCGATGGAGATTTTTCCTTTTTCGCCTCTAATGAAGGTGATTTTTCTTTTTGTATTTCCGGAGTTGGTGATTTTTCTTTCTGTATTTCAGGAGATGGTGATTTTTCTTTATCGGCTTCTAACGATGGTGATTTTTCTTTTTGTATTTCCGGTGTTGGCGATTTTTCTTTTTGTACTTCAGGCGATGGTGATTTTTCCTTTCCCGCTTCTAACGAAGGTGATTTTTCTTTTTGTATTTCAGGTGTTGGAGATTTTTCTTTTTGTACTTCAGGCGATGGTGATTTTTCCTTTTCCGCTTCTATCGAAGGTGATTTTTCTTTGTGTATTTCTGGTGTTGGCGATTTGTCTTTCTGCACTTCAGGTGATGGTGATTTTTCCTTTTCCGCCTCTAACGAAGGTGATTTTTCTTTTTGTATTTCTGGTGTTGGCGATTTTTCTTTTTGTATTTCTGGAGTTGGCGATTTTTCTTTCTGTATTTCAGGAGATGGTGATTTTTCCTTTTCCGCTTCTATCGACGGTGATTTTTCTTTTTGTATTTCTGGTGTTGGCGATTTGTCTTTCTGTAATTCA
>NW_025113232.1:1484-2514 GCF_014466175.1 Vespula pensylvanica | reverse complement strand
GCTTTCCGGGGTCCGGGGGTGGCGTGGCCCGGCGTAGCCGCCTCTCCGGGGCCCGGGCAGGCGTGGCAGGGCTGTCCGGGGCCCGGGATGGCGTGGCCCGGCGTGGCCGGGCTATCCGTGGCCAGGCGGGGGCGTGGCCCGTCGTGGACGGCCTCTCCGGGGCCCCGGCTGGCGTGGCCCGCCGTGGCCACTTCTCCGGGGCCGGGGCTCGCGTGGCCCGGCGTAGGCGGGCTCTCCGGGGCCCGGGGTAGGCGAAGCCCGGCGTGGCCGGCCTCTCGGCAGCCCGGGCTGGCGTGACCCGGCGTGGCCGCCTCTCCGGATCCCGGGATGGCGTGGCCCGGCGATGCCGGGCTCTCCGTGGCCCGGATGTGACGTGCCGCGGCGTGGACGGCTTCTCCGGGGACGGGCTGGCGTGGTCCGGCGTGGCCGGGCTCTCCGGGGCCCGCGTCTGGCGTGACCCGGCTTTACCGGCATTTCCGTGGCCCGGGTTGGCGTGGCGCGGCGACGCCGGGCCCTCCGGGGCCCGGGGGTGGCTTTGCCCGGCGTGGACGGCCTCTCCGGGGACCGGGCTGGCGTGGCCCGGCGTGACCGCCTCTCCGGGGCCCGCGTTTGGCGTAGCCCGGCGTGTACGGCCTCTCCGGGGCCGGGATTGCGTGGCCCGGCGTGGACGGGCTCTCCGGGGCCCGGGCTGGCCTGGCCCGGCGTGGCCGCCTCTCCGGGCCCGGGGGTGGCGTGGCCCGGCGTGGCCGGGCTCTCCGGGGCCCGGGGTTGGCGTGGCGCCGCGTGGCCGGCTTCTCCGGGGCCGGGCTGGCGTGGCCCGGCGTGGCAGGGCTCTCCGAGGCCCGGGCTGGCGTGGCCCGGCGTGGCCGCCTCTCCGGGGCCCAGGCTCGCGTGGTCTGGCGTCGCCGGGCTCTCCGGGGCCCGGGGGAGGCGTGGCCCGGCATGGACGGCCTCTCCGGGGCCCGGGCTGGCATGGTCCGGCGTGATCGGGCTCTCCGGGGCCCGGGGGTGGCGTGGCCCAGCGTTGCCG
>NW_025113232.1:0-1096 GCF_014466175.1 Vespula pensylvanica | reverse complement strand
TCTCCGGGGCCCGGGTGTGGCGAGGGCCAGTGTGGCCGCGTCTACGGGTCCCGGCGGTGGCGTCGCTCGGCGTGGCCGGGCTCTCCGGGGCCCGGGCCGGAGGTGGCCCGGCCTGGCCGGGCTCTCCGGGGCCGGGGTTGGCGTGGCGCGGCGTGGCCGGCTTTTCCGGGGCCAGGCTGGCGTGGCCCGGCGTGGCTGGGCTCTACGGGTCCCGGGGGTGTCGTGGCTCGTCGTGGCAGTTCTCTCTGCGGCATGGGCTGGCGTGGTCCGGCGTGGCCGGGCTCTCCCGGGACCTGGGTTGGCGTGGCGCGACGTGGCCGGCTTCTCCGGGGCCGGGCTGGCGAGGCCCGGCTTGGCCGGGCTCTCCGGGCCAGGGTGTGGCGAGGCCCGGTGTGGCCGCGTTTTCCGGTCCCGGGGGTGGCGTCTCCCGGCGTGACCGGGCTCTTCGCGGCCCTGGCTGGCGTGGCCCGGCGTGGACGGCCTCTCCGGGGCCGGGCTGGCGTGGCCCGGGGTGACCGGGCTCTCCGTGGCCCGGGTGTGGCAAGGGCCGGGGTGACCGCGTCTACGGGGCCCGGGGGTGGCGTCGCCCGGCGTGGCCGTTCTCTCTGCGGCATGGGCTGGCGTGGCCCGGCGTGGCCTGGCTCTCCGTGCCGAGCTGGCGAGGCCCGGGTTGGCCGGGCTCTCCGGGGCCCTGGTGTGGCGAGGCCCGGTGTGGCTGCGTCTCCCGGTCCCGGGGGTGGCGTCTCCCGGCGAGACCGGGCTCTTCGGGGCCCTGGCTGGCGTGGCCCGGCGTGGACGGCCCCTCCGGGGCCGGGCTGGCGTGGCCCGGCTTGGCCGGGCTCTCCGTGGCCCGGGGGTGGCGTGGCCCGACGTGGCCGCCTCTCCGGGGCCCGGGCTGGCGTGGCCCGGCGTGGCTGGGCTCTCCGGGGCCCGGGGGTGGCGTGGACCGGCGCGGCCGCCTCTCCGGGGCCCGGGCTGGCGTCTCCCGGCGTGGCCGGGCTCTCCGGGGCCCGGGGGTGGCGTGGCCCGACGTGGCCGCCTTTCCGGGGCCCGGGCTGGCGTGGCCCGGCGTGGCCGGGCTCTCCGGGGCCCGGGG
>NW_025113231.1:0-2562 GCF_014466175.1 Vespula pensylvanica | reverse complement strand
AGGAGCCGAGGTATAAAGGAACAAAGGAACAAAGGAAAATAATTTTTTTCTCCGTAACTATAGACCCTAGAGAAACGGGACCGGTGCCCTAAACTAGGGCACATTTTCCCCTATACATGCATATTTTTTTTATCCGGATGCAACCAATAGGAGCCGAGATATAAAGGAACAAAGGAACAAAGGAAAATAATTTTTTTCTCCGAAACTCTAGACCCTAGAGAAACGGGACCGGTGCCATAAATTAGGGCCCATTTTTCCCCATACACGCATATTTTTTTTATCCGGATCCGACCAACAGAAGCCGAGATATAAAGGAACAAAGGAACAAAGGAAAATAATTTTTTTCTCCGAAACTATAGCACCTAGAGAAACGGGACCGGTGCCATAAATTAGGGCACATTTTCCCCTATACATGCATATTTTTTTGATCTGGATCCGACCATTAGGAGCCGAGGTATAAAGGAACAAAGGAACAAAGGAAAATAATTTTTTTCTCCGAAACTATAGCACCTAGAGAAACGGGACCGGTGCCATTAATTAGGGCCCATTGCCCCCTATATACCCCATTTTTTTCATCCGGATCCGACCAATAGGAGCCGAGATATAACGGAACAAAGGACTAAGGAAAATAATTTTTCTTCTCCGAAACTATAGCACCTAGAGAAACGGGACCGATGCAATTAATTAGGGCCCATTGCCCCCTATATCCTATTTTCTTCATCCGGATCCGACCAATAGGAGACGTGATATAACGGAACATCGATCAAAGGAAAATAATTTTTTTCTCCGAAACTATAGCAACTAGAGAAACGGGACCGGTCCCATTAATTAGGGCCCATTGCCCCCTATATGCCCCATCTTTTTCATCCGGATGCGACTAATAGGAGCCGAGATATAGAGGAACAAAGGAACAAAGGAAAATAATTTTTTTCTCCGAAACTATAGCACCTAGAGAAACGGGACCGGTGCAATTAATTAGGGCCCAGTGCCCCCTATATGTCCTATTTTCTTCATCCGGATCCGACCAATAGGAGCCGAGATATCACGGAACATGAAACAAAGGAAAATAATTTCTTTTCTCCGAAATTATAGCACATAGAGAAACGGAACCGGTGCCATTAATTAGGGCCCTTTGCACCCTATATGCCCTATTTTTTTCATCCGGATCCGGGCAAAAGGAGCCGAGATATAACGTAACAAAGGAACAAGGGAAAATAATTTATTTTTCGCCGTATCTATAGCACCTGGAGAAACGGAACCGGTGCCATTAATTAGGGCCCTTTGCACCCTATATGCCCTATTTTTTTCATCCGGATCCGGGCAAAAGGAGCCGAGATATAACGGAACAAAGACAAAGGAAAATAATTTATTTGTCCGAAATTATAGCACCTAGAGAAACGAGACCGGTCCAATTAATTGGTGCCCATTGCCCCCTTTATGCCCTATTTTTTTCATCCGGATCCGAGCAATAGGAGCCGAGAAATAACGGAACAAAGAACAAAGGAAAATAATTTTTTTTCTCCGAAACTATAGCACCTAGAGAAACGGGACCGATGCAATTAATTAGGGCCCATTGCCCCATATATGCCATATTTTCTTCATCCGTATCCGACCAATAGGAGCCGAGATATAACGGAACATGGAACAAAGGAAAATAATTTTTTTCTTCGTAACTATAGCACCTACAGAAACGGGAGCGATGCAATTAATTAGGGCCCATTGCCCCCTATATGCCCTATTTTCTTCATCCGGATCCGACCAATAGGAGCCGTGATATAACGGAACATGCATCAAAGGAAAATAATTTTTTTCTCCGTAACTATAGCACCTAGAGAAACGGAACCGGTGCCATTAATTAGGGCCTTTGCACCCTATATGCCCTATTTTCTTCATCCGGATCCGACCAATAGGAGCCGAGATATCACAGAACAAAGGAAGAAGGGAAAATAATTTTTTTTCTCCGTAACGATAGCACCTAGAGAAACGGACCCGGTGCCATTAATTAGAGCCCTATGCACCCTATATGCCCTATTTTTTTCAACCGGACCCGACCAATAGGAGCCGTGATATAAAGGAACAAAGGAACAGAGGAAAATAATTTTTCTTCTCCGAAACTATAGCACCTAGAGGAACTGTTCCGGTGCCGTAAATTGGTGCCCATTGCCCCCTTTTAGCCCTATTTTCCTCATCCGGATCCGAACAATAGGAGCCGAGAAATAACGGAACAAAGAACAAAGGAAAATAATTTTTTTTCTCCGAAACTATAGCACCTAGAGAAACGGGACCGATGCAGTTAATTAGGGCCCATTGCCCCCTATAAAACCTATTTTCTTCATCCGGATCCAACCAATAGGAACCGGGATATGAAGGAACAAAGGAACAAAGGAAAATAATTTCTTTTCTCCGAAACTATAGCACCTAGAGAAACGGCACCGATGCAATTAATTAGGGCCCATTGCCCCCTATATGCCCCATTTTTTTCATCCGGATCCGACCTATAGGAGCCGCGATATAAAGGAACAAAGGAACAAAGAAAAATAATTTCTTTTCTCCGAAACTATA
>NW_025113230.1:632-2571 GCF_014466175.1 Vespula pensylvanica | reverse complement strand
TATGTTAGAAACAATCCAATTCGTCTCGTATTTTGCGGGTCTGATAGGACCCACCGATCCCAATCTTTTTGATCTTGATTAAGGAATTCTGCTAAGAAATAGATCGTTCTATACTGACATTCCATTTGTTGGTCTAACTGCCGATACAAACTCTTGTTCTAGTTTTCCGGATTCCTTCAATTTTTTTAAACAACCTAGACTTGAAATTACTGCACTGATCAGTTCGCAATTCCATTGACACCCCGTGTCTAGAAACAACCTGCTCGACAAAAGTATCAGCTATCATTTTTGCTCTAAAATTCTGAAGTGGAAATACTTCCACCCATTTATTGAAACAATCTATCACTATCAAAAGAAATCGATTTCCCGTAAAAACTTTGAAAAAAAAAGATCTAAGATATTCATTTACACTCGTTCCAAAAGAATTCCCACGTTTAAATCCGCATCTCACTCTTTCCTTGTCCTGCTGGGCCTTTCCTGATGATGCAAATTGTACATGTGCTGCACCAATCTTCTACTTCCTGCTTACAGCCAATTGAATAATATTTCTTTCGAATCCTTTCCAAGTTTCTATTTACTCCGAAGTGTCCTCCCTTGGAACTACGTTTGCGTTTAAAATAATTTCTTCTTTTACCCAAGGAACAACAATTTGAACAATATAAGACTTCATACTTGAGTGCTCCCATTTTCGGAACAGAAAGTTTCTTTCAATAAAAAGAGCGCCCATTATTCTCTTGCCTAATTCCGATCTTTTTCCTCTCTTTTCCGCTTTTAAAGTAATGCTGATTGTTTCAACCTTCAATTCCTGAATTGTTCGTCTTCAGAAACTATTCTCCAAAATTTGTCCGTTCCTTCATCGTCTTTCGCTTAGCAGAATAACTACATCGTTTCTCTTCACATAGTCGTCTGGACAAACCATCTGCGTTTCCGTGCGACTTTTCTCCTCTATGGGCAACTTCGAATTCATAACGTTGAAATCGTTCAAGACATCGAATTAATTGTCCGTCCAAATCCTTAAAAAAAAGTAACCATCGAAGAGAATCATGATCTATACACAAAATAAATTTTTTTCCATATAAATAACGATGGAATGTCTTGATGGAATCTACTGCAGCGAGCAATTCTCATTTGGTTACGCAATAATTTTTTCGGCCTTATTCAGAACTCTATTGAAATTAAGCAATTACCAACTTTTTTCCATCTTGTACCTTTGATAAAATTCCTCCTATCCCGTGACAGGGAACATCGGTATCTCAAATAAATTGTTTTTTCTTCTAACGAAAAGACAAGAGTTGTCAATAACGTGAGAACCCGTTTTAATTTTTCGAATCATTTCTGACAATTGGAATTTCATCTAAATACTGTTATATTTTTAAGACATTACAAAGATTTAGCAATTACTGAGAAAGCCTTTATAAATCTTCGGTAATAAGACCAAAATCCTAGAAAGCTTCTAATTTGCTTTTTATTTCTTGGTACAGGCTAATTTGTTAAAGTGTTAGTTGTCTCCGGATCCGTATATAAACCTCTTTCTGATATAATATGTCTCAAATATCTCACTTCTCTCTTGAAAAATTTATATTTTCTATGATTTACCTTCAATCTTGTCGCATGTAGCTTTGTGAAAACCTTCTAGCATACCTTCAAAAATTCAATTATAAATAATTATGTCATCTAAGTACACCAGGCAAATTTGATTTTGCATATCCTCAAGAACATGTTCCATCTGACTTATATTATTAAAATACGCCTTATATATTAGAATACGCCTGAAGCATTACACAATCCAAAAAGTATTATTTTAAATTGCCACAGTCCTTTTCTTATTGAGAACGTCGTCTTCTCTGCGTCTTTTTACCAAATTCTTCGCAGCCAGTATTCACATTTGAAATCAAGCGTTTCCAGACAAACAATCGAGTAAATCATCTATTCACGGCAA
>NW_025113230.1:0-534 GCF_014466175.1 Vespula pensylvanica | reverse complement strand
TTCTTGTATCACTCCCTATTTCCTCATATTCTCCATAACCTGATCCACTTCTCCTCTAAATGAATATTCTTCGAGCAACTTGTTTTACAGGGTAAGAATCGGTCAACTCTATAACATGTTCTACAATTCCACAATTTCCTACGACAATATCATCTGCAAACTGTTTTGAAAATTTTTGGAGGAATTTCTTGGAAAAATTTTTGGAAAAATTCTCCTTCAACTCCGTTGAAAAATTTCCAGAATTCTCTTGAAAAACATTATTCCAATTATTTATCAGCTCTTTTGAAATTCTCCCTATCGAACCTGTTTTCCTCAAAATAACTTTTTTAAAAAATTCCTTGCTTAATTCCGTCTTCACTAAGAAATCGTGTCTTAATATACAATCATTCGTAATATCCGGTATCACTAAAAATATCCTTTCAAAAAATTCTACTAAAAATTCTATTTTTTCTTTAGTCAATAAAACTTTCCCAGTTGGATAGGACAACCTCATTGCTATCAACGTGCTCCTTTTTAATGTGCAATCAACAATCT
>NW_025113229.1:0-2602 GCF_014466175.1 Vespula pensylvanica | reverse complement strand
TATATAAATATATAATCATCAAAAGTGAATGTACATAAAAAAGATAAAGAAAAAATTATTGATGTACTAATAATCATATAAAAAATTTTAAATTATCCTGAAATGAAAATCTACGTGCTTGAGTATCCCAGGTGCATTCCTGAATGCAAACCTGTCCCTGAACTATTTTCGCTCACACTCCTGAGTGTGAGACAGCCTTTTCATTCGCTTTATTTATATACCAAGACTTATGCATTTTTATTCCAAAAAATAATCATATTTTTCTCAAATATGTATAAACATTTGCTAATAATCTTTATATCATTCATTATATCTTCTTAATATTTCTTATGAAACTTTCATATATATAATAAAAATACTCCCTCTTTCTCTCTCCTCTTTCTCTCTCATATATATACTTATTAATTCTGTTATTTTATATTCACTTGTTGATAATTTCGGAATAAAAACGTATACCCTTGATATATTTTACGCACTCTTGAGTGCAAGGCTGTTATTTTTGTATCATATCGCTCGCTTAGCAAGATTTATACATTTCTAATTTAGAATGATTCAAATTTTCTTTTCATTCATTTGAACTCTATTTAAATATAAATATATTATTATATTAGGTGAAGTATGAAATAATCTTTATTTATTATTAAATAAATATTATTTCTTTGAAAAAATTATATAACACTAAAATATTTAAATATTTATTTATTATATACTTTCATAAGTGCATTTTCATTTTGATCATTCGAAACAAGAAATGTATATCCTTACTATAATATGTTCATCTGCATTCCTGAATGCAGGTATGTACTTACTGTGATCTATCATATGCACTCCTGAGTGCAGGCAAGCCATTTCAATCACTTCATTTATATACCAAGATTTATGCATTTTTATTCCAAAAAATATTCATACTTCTCTTAAATACGTATAAATATTTATTAATAATCTTTGTATCATTCATTAATAATTTTAATATTTCTTATGAAACTTTCATATATATAATAAAAATACTTCCCTCTTTCTCTCTCTCTCTCTCTCATATATATTTATTAAGTCTTTCATCTCATATTTATTTGTTGATAATTTTGGAATAAATATGTATATCCTTGACATATTTTAATATGCACTCCTGAGTGCTGGCTGCCATTTATGTCGCTTCATTCATCTAGCAAGACTTATACATATCTTATCGGAATAATACAAATTTTCCTTGAATTCACTCGTACCATTTAAATATCATTCAATTATTATATATAGAATAAAATGAAATTTTATTTATTTATTCTTAGACAAGTTTAATATCGTATAATGAAAAAAATATCATCAGAGTTCGATGTATTTACATATTTCTTCATTAAGTATCTTTATTAGTCATTCATCTTTGATTATTCCGAATGTGAAATGTATATCCTTACTATAATTTGTTCATTTGCATTCCTGAATGCAATCATGTACTTACTGTGAACCTTTCTTATGCACTCCTGAGTGCAAGCAAGCCATTATATTCGTTTCATTTATATACCAAGACTTATGCCTTTTTATTCCAAAATATATTTATATTTCTTTCAAATATGTATCAACATTCATTAATAATCTTTGTATCATTCATTATATTTTCTTAATATTTCTTATGAAACTTTCATATATATAATAAAAATACTCCCTCTTCCTCTCTCTCATATATACATTTATTTCTTTCATCTCATATTCATTTATTGATAATTTTGGAATAAAAATGTATACTCTTGACATATTTTAATATGCACTCCTGAGTGCTGGCTGCCATATTATATATTCATCTGCATTCCTGAATGCAGGTATTTCAATTCGTCATCAAGTCGTGTAGATTTTTAATCAGAATAACCAAAATAAATAGAATAATCAGAATAATTAGATTAATCAGATTAATCAGAATAATCAGAATTATATTGCAAAAAGATAATGAGGGTGAGGTTGGAGATAATAACGATAATGATTACCACGTAAGAGTCATTTTGCAACTCGTGGTACAGCTGTGTTGACATTGAAATATGCATATATCTCGTATATATGCATACGCATTATAAAATTATGAACATGAAAAAATATGATTCAAATATGATTATTCTGAATAAAAAATCAACATGCTTGGGTATCCAAATGCACTCCTGAGTGCAATGCTGCTGCAGGCCACGGACGTCCACACAATATTTAACGAGCGTGACTCTATTTTTATAACTAAAAATCTACTTCAAGAAAAGACTCTATTTTAAAACTTTAAAATGCAAAGACTCGACTTTAATTTAAAAAGAAAAAATGTAAGGACTCGACTTTAATTTAAAATGAAAAGAGGGAGGGCTTGACTTTAATTAGAAAGAAAAAAAAAAAAAAAAAAGAAAAAAAAAAGAAAATGCAAAGGGCTTGATTCTACACTGAAATAAAAAACTGACTCTATTTTCAAAAAATACAATGACTCGACTTTACTTTAAGAAAAAATTGCATTGACTCTATTAATTAATAACTAACTGCAAAAGCTTGACTCTAATAAAAAAAGAAATTCAAATTTTCACGGACGCGAGTGCGGAACACCGTAGCAAGGAGATGGAATGGTCCATCATCTCCATCC
>NW_025113228.1:0-2627 GCF_014466175.1 Vespula pensylvanica | reverse complement strand
CCGTTCCTCTATGAGTTATAGTTTCGGAGAAAAAAATTGTTAAAAAAAAATTTTATTTTCCTTTGTTCTAAATAAACCGTTATATTTTGGCTCCTATTGGTCATATCGGGACGAAATAAATAGGGAGAGGAGGGCGCAAAGCGAGCTTTCCAACGACCCTGGACCAGTTCCCCTAGGTGTTATAGTTTCGGAGAAAAAAATTGTTAAAGAACAATTTTATTTTCCTTTGTTCTATATAAACCGTTATATTTCGGCTCCTATTGGTCATATCCGGACGAAATAAATAGGGAGAGGAGAGCGCAAAGCGAGCTTTCCAATGACCCCGGTCCCGTTCCTCTATGAGTTATAGTTTCGGAGAAAAAAATTGTTAAAAAAAAATTTTTTTCTCCTTTGTTCAATTGAAACCGTTATATCTCGGCTCCTATTGGTGAAATCCGGACAGAAAAAATAGGGCATAGAGGGCGCGACGAGAGCTTTCCAACGACCCTGGTCCCGTTCCCCTAGGTGGTATAGTTTCGGAGGAAAAAATCGTTAAAGAAAAATTTCTTTTTCCATTGTTCTATTAAAACAGTTATATCTCGGCTCCTATTGGTCAGATCCGGACGATAAAAATAGGGCATAGAGGGCGCGACGAGAGCTTTCCAATGACCCCGGTCCCGTTCCTCTATGTGTTATAGTTTCGGAGAAAAAATTTGATAAAGAAAAATTTTTTATTCCTTTGTTCTATATAAACCGTTATATCTCGGCTCCTATTGTTGAAATCTGGACGAAAAAAATAGGGCATAGAGGTTGCGATGAGTGCTTTCAAGTGACCCCGGTCCCGTTCCTCTAGGTATTACAATTTCAGAGAAACAAATTGTTAAACAAAAATTTTTTTTCTATTGTTCTATAGAAATCGTTATATCACGGCTCCTATTGGTCAGACCCGGACGAAGAAAGCAGAGCGTAGAGGGCGCGACGAGCGCATTACAAGACGCCGGTCCCGATCCTCTAGGTGCTATAGTTTCGGAGAAAAAAATTGTTTAAGAAGAATTTTTTTTCATTTGTTCTAAATAAACCGTTATATCTCGGCTCCTATTGGTCATATCCGGACGAAATAAATAGGGAGAGTAGGGCGCAAAGAGAGCTTTACAATGACTCCGGTCCCGTTCCTCTAGGTTTTATAATTTCAGAGAAAAAAATAATTAAGAAAAATTCTTTTTTCTTTTGTTCTAAATAAACCGTTGAATCTCGCCTCCTATTGGTCAGATCCAGACGAAGAAAATAAGGCGTAGAGGGCGCGACGAGAGCTTTCCAATGACCCCCGACCAATTCCCCTAGGTGCTATAGTTTCGGAGAAAAAAATTGTTAAAGAAAAATTTTATTTTCCTTTGTTCTAAATAAACCGTTATATCTCGGCTCCTATTGGTCATATCCGGTCGAAATAAAGAGGGAGAGTAGGGCGCAAAGAGAGCTTTCCAATGACTCCGGTGCCGTTCCTCCAGGTGCTATAGTTTCGGAGAAAAAAATTGTTAACGAATATTTTTTTTTCCTTTGTTCTATAGGAAACGTTATATCTCGGCTCCTATTGGTGAAATCCGGACGATAAAAATAGGTCAAAGAGGGCGCGACGAGAGCTTTTCAATGACCCCGGTCCCGTTCCTCTATGTGTTATAGTTTCGGATAAAAAAATTGTTAAAGAAGAATTTATTTTCCTATGTTCTACAGAAACCGTTATATCTCTGCTCCAATTGGTCCAATCCGGACGAAAAAAATAGGGCAAAGAGGGCGCGACGAGAGCTTTCCAAAGACCCAATACCGTTCCTCTAGGTGCTATAGTTTCGGAGAAAGAAATTGTTAAAAAGAATTTTTTTTTCCATTGTTCTATACAAACCGTTATATCTCGGCTCCTATTGGTCAGATCCGGATGAAGAAAATGGGGCATAGAAGGCGCAACGAGTGCTTTCCAATGACCGCGGTCCCGTTCCTCTAGGTTTTATAATTTCTTAGAAAAAAATTCTTAAAAAAAATTCTTTTTTCTTTTGTTCTAAATAAACCGTTATATCTCGGGCTCCTATTGGTCAGATCCAGACGAAGAAAATACGGCATAGAAGGCGCGACGAGAGCCTTCCAGTGACTCCGGTTGTTTTCCTCTAGGTGCTATAGTTTCGGATAAAAAAATTGTTAAAGAAGAATTTATTTTCCTATGTTCTATAGAAACCGTTATATCTCTGCTCCTATTGGTCCAATCCGGACGAAAAAAATAGGGCAAAGACGGCTCGACGAGAGCTTTCCAATGACCCAATACCGTTCCTCTAGGTTCTATAGTTTCGGAAAAAAAATTGTTTAAGAAGAATTTTTTTTCCTTTGTTCTAAATCAACCGTAATATCTCGGCTCCTATTGTTGAAATCCGGACGAAAAAAATAGGACATATATGGTGCGACGAGCGCTTTCCAGTGACCCCGGTCCCGTTCCTCTAGGTATTATAATTTCAGAGAAACAAATTGTTAAACAAAAATTTTTTTTCCATTCTTCTATAGAAATCGTTATATCGCGGCCCCTATTGGTCAGACCCGGACGAAGAAAATAGAGAGTAGAGGGCGCGACGAGCGCATTCCAATGACGCCGGTCCCGTTCCTCTAGGTGC
>NW_025113227.1:0-2632 GCF_014466175.1 Vespula pensylvanica | reverse complement strand
GTTAAAGGAACCTCTTTGCATATAATCTCTATTATATAGGAATTATATAGCAGGGAGGATATGTATCCTTGCTTCCGTACGCGAATGATAGGGAAAACACTCACACGCGTGACGGCCGGCACGCGCGTGGGTGTTCGCGATCGCGAGATTTAGTCCTACCGAGGACTTCGTTTTGATCTTTGAAATCGAAATAGACACGACCGGTCGTGTCTCGAGATGTTTGAAGCTGACGGTGTGGACGGTGGAGCAATCTGTAAGCGGGGTTTTATACATCTCCAGTTTGCTGAGAAGCCCGAAGCTCCCGAAGCGGAAAGGCATCTCGGATCGTGGATTTTAGAGTAGAGTCCCCGTTAGTCCGCGTATTACCACGTGCCGCAAGCGTTTCATCGGCCAAGGACCATCGAGGGACTTAGATTTTTATACGGGTGTTTAAAGGATCTTTCTACCTCAGGCGTAGAAGGATTTCTTTTCTCCCGTTCGGGCAAGATAGAAGGACACTCGCTTATGTCGGCTGGCATAGGTGTTGGTGTTCTCGGGCGCGATTAAGTCCAAACTTGACTCCAACGTACTCAACATACTCGCGTGAGTGTTTCCGGAATACTCGCTCAGGTATCCGTAAGTGCGGTAGGATTCAATTTTGGGTTCCGACGTTTGTCGCGAAAGCACGACCGGTCGTGCTGAAGTGGTGATCGAAGCTTCCGGTGTTGGATAGTTGAGCTATGCGTAAGTCGGTTCCCAAATGCGGAGACGCATGGGGCTGCAATTTTAGCGTTTGGAGGCTTGAATTCGTCGGGAGTGGAGATTGCCCCGTTGCTTTGCTTTCTTGATAGTAGTGTAGTAGTAAAAAGTAGAGTCACCGTTAGTCCGTGGGTCTCCACATGCAGCAACCTCCACGCGGTGGGACCTGGGTCGAGGAAGTACTTGTGATATGTCGGAAGTTTATGGATTGCAAGTATTCCCGAGCAAATGGCTGCATTCTTCAAGATTTTTCCAAACACCTTCCTCACTAATTCCAATTAAACATCGAGATACCTTCAGTGTTCATTCTTTCTTATATCTTCCGTATATTCGACAATAAATGTACAGTCACTTCTACCTATTGAAACATATAATAATTATTCCAGATTAATTATTATAGTTTCTCTCGGGTGGGTCCCTTGGGATGGGCCCTAGGGCGAGGGCTTCTGTGCGGGTCTCCTTTCAGTACCGCAAAATCGAGCTCGATTTTCGTACTCTACTTTTGGTCTGGTGTAGCAATATTGTACATCTATCTTTTTTTCTATTTCATCGTTTTCACACGTGCATATATTTAATTATACTTTCCGAATATCCTTTCTCTCTTTTCTTCTGAATTCTCTCCTCTATATTTCACGTGCCTGCATTTCTAGCTTTTTTCCTTTCTTTCTCTTCTTCTCCTTTTCTTCGAGATTTCGATATATCAGCGCAGGTCCGATATATCGTCAAAAGGTAGGGTTCATAATAGATTGTTAGACGCGAATACGGGTAGAATAGGAAGAACACTCACACCTATGTCGGCGGACACAGACGTGATGTTCTCGGGCGCGATTAAAAGTCCTACGGTAAAGGACTCCGTTTGATTGCTAAATCGAATAATGACCGGTCGTGTGTCGGTTCGTGTGCTGCCGAGCGGTATGGAATTGCTATCCGTAAGCGTGGACTGACCCTCCTCCTGTTAGCCGCCTGGATTCTCGGTTGGTGCGTGAACGCCGCGAACGCGAACTTAGAGTAGAGTCACCGTTATTATAACACTCCCGGGAGTATCGGGCGCGATTAAAAGTCCTACCGGGGACTTCGTTTTATAGAACGCCGATTAATTGATCACGCCGGTCACGCGAACTTTAGAGTAGAGTCCCCGTTAGCCCGTGGGTCCACAGATGCAGCTACCTCCAAGCGGTGGGACCTGGGTCGGTAGTACTTGCAATATGTGGAAATTTATGTCTAAAGAATATTTAAAATCTATAATTAAATAATATATATAACTATATACTGCAAGTAGTACCGGGCGAAGGGCTGCATATTTCAATGTTACACCAAAACTCCTTTTTTGTCTAAAGTCTCGGGTGGGACCCTTGGGAGGGGCCCTCGGGTGTGGGCCTTAGGCGGGTTTCCTTCTTTCACTAGGAAAAATCGAACTCAATCATAGTATTTTGATTTTCATCGAGCGAAACGATCTTTGGAATGCACACCGTCCGGAATTCTATTTTTCTCACGCACACTTACGCAAATACTTCGCGCTTCTTTTTTCCTTTTTCTCTTTTTCATTTCTCTTCCTCTTCTTATTGTTTTCTCATCCTCTTATTTTACTCTTTTTCTGTTTCAGGTTAGTTCAACGAGAGACCGATCATCGAGGTATCGATCATCATGAAATTGAATTTTTACAGGGAAGTTTTAATCGTATATTTGTTTCTTTTTATTTTCTTTAATAATTAACTTACTTTTTAATTATTAATATTATTATTTAATTGTATTTTGATATTAAATGTATGTATATATAAATGGTTTTTTGCATATAATATTGCATATTATTTTTGCATACAATACCCTTTTTCTGTTTTAGGTTAGGTGATCGCCGGACCTATCATCGCGGGATTTTTACACGGAGGTTGAAGGA
>NW_025113226.1:0-2735 GCF_014466175.1 Vespula pensylvanica | reverse complement strand
TTCGCGTCTAGCAATCGATTATGAAACGAACCTTTCGACGATACATGGGAACTTCCCCGATATATCGAAAATCACGAACAAGAGGAAGAGAAAAAGAAAACCGGAACATGCGCGCACGTGAATACGATAAAACTCGGAAGAATAGAAAGAAAGGATATCCGAAAATTATAAGGAAATGCATGCACGTATGAAAACGATGAAATTAAAATGAAAAGATGGACATAGAAAACAAAAGAAAAGGAAAGAGAAAATGAATTCGACCGAAGTCAGAGTACGGAAGTCGAGCTGAATTTTTCGGTACTGAAAGAAGGAGACCCGCACAAAAGCCCACGCCCATGAGCCCAACTCATGGGTCCCACCCGAGAGAAATTATGATAATTAATCTCGAATAATTATTTCGATTGTTATCGAGCTACAAGTTTCAATGAATAGAAATGACTGTAAATTTATTGCTGAATATACGGAAAGTGTGAGAAAGAATGTAAAGTGTACGTCCTTCGATGTTCAATTTGGAATTACATAGAAGAAATTTTAGAAAAACCTTAAAGAACGCAGCCATTCGCTCGGCAATACTTGCACACCATAAGATTTTGACGAAACGCAAGTACTTCCGACCCAGGTCCCACCGCGTGGAGGTTGCTGCAGTTGGAGACCCACGGGCTGACGGGGTCTCTACTCTAAATTTCGCGTGACCGGCGTGATCAAATAATCGACGTTCTATAAAACGGAGTCCCCGGTAGGACTTTTAATCGCGCCCGAACACTCCCGTGAGTGTTAGCATAACGGTGATTCTAATTCGCGTTCGCGACGTTCCATGCACTACCCAAGTATTCTGGCGGCTAACTGGAGGAGGGTCAGTCCACGCTTACGGATAGCAAACCATACTAATCGGCAGCACATAAACCGACACACGACCAGTCATTTATTCGTTTTAGCAATCAAACGAATTCTATTATCGCGTCCGAGGACACCACGCCTGTGCCCGCCGACACACGCGCGAGTGTTCTTCCTATCCTACCCGTATTCGCGGATAACAATTCGCGGTTGAAACGATCCATGCGACGATACATCGGACCTGCGTCGATATATCGAAATCTAAGAAGAAGAGCAGAAGAAGAAGAGAAAGAGAAGAAAAGAAGGCCGGAACATGCGCGCACGTGAAAAGGATAGAACTCAGAAGAAAAGAAAGAAAGAATATTCGGAACGTAACACATGTGTGTGTGAAAAGAATGAAAGTGAAACGATAAGATGGACATAGAATATCACTACGCTTGACCAAAATCAGATCTTGATTTTTCGGTACCGAAAGAAGACCCGCACAGAAGCCCACGCCCATGAGCCCCG
This sequence comes from Vespula pensylvanica, assembly GCF_014466175.1. Classification (NCBI taxonomy): domain Eukaryota; kingdom Metazoa; phylum Arthropoda; class Insecta; order Hymenoptera; family Vespidae; genus Vespula; species Vespula pensylvanica. Next base: position 1,391 of record NW_025113226.1, on the reverse strand, counting down.
CTCATGGGTCCCACCCGAGGGAAACTAGAATAATTAATATTGTGTGTTTATTGCAGTATATACGAAAGATGTAAGAAAGAATGTAAAATGTACGAACTTCGACGTCTAATTTGAGATTACATAGAAAAGATTTTGGAAAAGTCTTCAAATGTGCAGCCATTCGCTCGGAAATACTTGCAGGTTAGAAAGAAATCGATATATCACAAGTACTGCCGACCCAGGTCCCACCGCGTGGAGGTTGCTGCTTTTGGAGACCCGCGGACTAACGGTGACTCTACATTTGACTACTACTACAACTATCAAGAAAGCAAAACAACGGGGCGACCTCCACTCCCGACGAATTCAAGCCTCCAAACGCTAAAATTGCAGCCCCATGCGTCTCCGCATTTGGGAACCGACTTACGCATAGCTCAACTATCCAACATCGGAAGCTTCGATCACCACTTGAGCACACCCGATTGTGCTTCGCGACAAACGCCGGAACCCAAGATCGAATCCTAACGCACTCACAGATACTTACGCGAGTATTCCGGTAACACTCGCGCTAGTATATTGAGTACGTTGGAGCCAATTTTGGACTTAATCGCGCCCGAGAACACCAACGCCTATGCCAGCCGACATAAGCGAGTGTCCTTCTATCTTGCCCGAACGGGAGAAAAGAAATCCTTCTACGCCTGAGGTAGAAAGATTCTTTAAACACCCGTATAAAAATCTAAGTCCCTCGATGGTCCTTGGGTGCATCCTTGGTACGTGGAGATGCACGGACTAACGGGGATTCTACTCTAAAATCCACGATCCGACATGCCTTTCCGCTTCGGGAGCTTCGGGCTTCTCAGCAAACTGGAGATGTATAAAACCCCGCTTACAGATTGCTCCACTGTCCACACCGTCTGCTTCAAACATCTCGAGACACGACCGGTCGTGTCTATATCTCGATTTCAAAAATCAAAACGAAGTCCTCGGTAGGACTAAATCTCGCGTTCGCGAACACCCACGCGCGTGCCGGCCGTCACGCGCGTGAGTGTTTTCCCTATCATTCGCGTACGGAAGCAAGGAGACATACCCTTCCTGCATATAATAAAGATTATATGTAGAGAAGTTCCTTTAACTTCCGTGTAAAAATCCCACGATGATAGGTCCAGCGATCACCTAACTTGAAACAGAAAAAGAATAAAAGATAAAGAGTTAATTATACGCAAAAATAATATGCAATGTTGTATGCAAAAAGCCATTTATATATAAATATACATTTAAAATCAAAATACAATTAAACAATAATATTAATAATTAATAAATAAATTATTGATTAAATAATATAAAAAAGAAATAAATATATTATTAAAACTTCCCTGTAAAAATTTAATTTTTCACGATGATCGATCCCTCGATGA
>NW_025113225.1:1099-2770 GCF_014466175.1 Vespula pensylvanica | reverse complement strand
TGATGTGGCCGGCCCTTCCGGGGCCCGGCGCTGGCGTGGCCGGCATTTCCGTGGCCGGGGGTGGCGTGGCCGGAACTTCCGGGTCCCGGGGGTGGCGTGGCCTGGCGTGGCCGGCCTTGCCGCTGCCCTGGGGTGGCGTGGCCTGGGATGGCCGGCCTTCCAGGTGCACGGGGGTGGCGTGGCCGGCATTTCCGGCGCCCGAGGGTGGCGAGGCCTGCGTGACCGGCTTTTCCGGTGCTCGGAGGTGGCGTGGCCTGGCGTGGACGGCCTTTCCGGTGCCCGGGGGTGGCGTGGCCTGGCGTGGCCGGCCTTTCCGTGGTCCGGGTGTGGCGTGGCCTGGCGTGGACGGCCTTTCCGGGTCCCGGGGGTGGCGTGGCCGGCCGTTCCGGGGCCCGGCAGTGGAGTTGCCGGCATTTCCGGGGCCCGGGGGTGGCGTGGTCTGGAGTGGGCGGCCTTATCGGGGCGGCCCGGGGGTGGCGTGGCCTGCCGTGGACGGCCTTGCCGCTGCCCTGGGGTGGCGTGGCCTGGGATGGCCGGCCTTCCCGGTGCACGGGGGTGGCGTGGTCGGCCTTTCCGGGGCTAGGGGGTGGCGTGGCCTGGCGTGGCCGGCCTTTCCGGGGCCCAGCAGTGGTGTGGCCGGCCTTTCCGGGGCCCGGGGGGGCGTGGCGTGGCGTGGACGGCCTATCCGGGGCCCGGGGGTGGCGTGGTCTGGCGTAGCCGGCCATTCCGGGGCACGGGGGTGTCGTGGCCTGGCGTGGCCGGTCTATCCGGGTCCGGGGGTGGCGTGGCCTGGCGTGGCCGGCTTCTGCGGGGCCCGGAGGTGGCGTGGCCGGTATTTCCGTGGCCGGGGATGGCGTGGCCGGCACTTCCGGGGCCCGGGGGTGGCGTGGCCTGGCGTGGCCAGCCTTTCCGGGGTGAGGGGGTGGCGTGGCCTGGCGTAGCCGACCTTACCGTGGCCGGCCTTTCCGGGGACCGGGGGTGTCGTGCCCTCTCGTAGCCGGTATTTCCGGGGCCCGGGGGGGCATGGCCTGGAGTGGCCGGCCTTTCCGGGGGCCGGGTTGGCGTGGCCTGGCGTGGCCGGCCTATCCGGGTCCCGGGGGTGGCGTGGCCGGCATTTCCGGCGCCCGGGGGTGGCGAGGCCTGCGTGACCGGCTTTTCCGGTGCTCGGAGGTGGCGTGGCCTGGCGTGGCCGGCCTTTCCGTGGTCCGGGTGTGGCGTGGCCTGTCGTGAACGGCCTTTCCGGGTCCCGGGGGTGGCGTGGCCGGCCGTTCCGGGGCCCGGCAGTGGAGTTGCCGGCATTTCCGGGGCCCGGGGGTGGCGTGGTCTGGCGTGGGCGGCCTTTTCGGGGCCCGGGGGTGGCGTGGCCTGCCGTGGACTGCATTTCCGGGGCCCGCGGGTGCATGGCCTGGCGTGGCCCGCCTTTCCGGGGACCGGTGGTGGCGTGGCCGGTCTTTCCGTGGCTTGGGGGTGGCGTGGCCTGGCGTGGCCGGGCTTTCCGGGGCCGTGGGGTGGCGTGGCCTGATGTGGCCGTCCTTGCCGCTGCCCTGGGTTGGCGTGGCCTGGGATGACCGGCCTTCCCGGTGCACGGGGGTGGCGTGGGTGGGATGGCCGGCCTTCCCGGTGCACGGGGGTGGCGTGGCCGGCCTTTCCGGGGCTAGGGGGTGGCGTGGC
>NW_025113225.1:0-809 GCF_014466175.1 Vespula pensylvanica | reverse complement strand
GGCCTGGCGTGGCCGGCCTATCCGGGTCCGGGGGTGGCGTGGCCTGGCGTGGCCAGCCTTTCCGTGGCACGGGGGTGGCGTGGCCTGGCGTAGCCGACCTTACCGTGGCCCGGGGGTGGCATTGCCGTCCTTTCGGTGGCCCGACGGTGGCGTGGCCTGGCGTGGCCGGCCTTTCCGGGGCCCGGGGGTGGCGTGGCCTGGCGTGGCCGGCCTTTCCGGGGCCCGGGGTTGGCGTGGTCTGGCGTGACCGGCCTATCCGGTTCCCGGGGGTGGCGTGGCCGGCATTTCCGGCGCCCGGGGGTGGCGAGGCCTGCGTGACCGGCTTCTCCGGGGCTCGGAGGCGGCGTGGCCTGGCGTGGACGGCCTTTCCGGTGCCCGGGGGTGGCGTGGCCTGGCGTGGCCGGCCTTTCCGTGGTCCGAGTGTGGCGTTGCCTGGCGTGGACGGCCTTTCCGGGTCCCGGGGGTGGCGTGGCCGGCCGTTCAGGGGCCCGGCAGTGGAGTTGCCGGCATTTCCGGGGCCCGGGGGTGGCGTGGTCTTGCGTGGGCGGCCTTTTCGGGGCCCGGGGGTGGCGTGGCCTGCCGTGGACGGCATTTCCGGGGCCCGGGGGGGCATGGCCTGGCGTGGCCGGCCTTTCCGGGGCCCGGGTTGGCGTGGCCTGGCGTGGCCAGCCTATCCGGGTCCTGGGGTGGTGTGGCCTGGCGTGGACGGCCTATCCGGTGCCCGAAGGTGGCGTGGCCTGGCGTGGCTGGGCTTACCGGGGCCGTGGGTAGGCGTGGCCTGATGTGGCCGGCCCTTCCGGGGACCGGCG
>NW_025113224.1:0-2931 GCF_014466175.1 Vespula pensylvanica | reverse complement strand
AATTTACTCCTGCAGCTATTATTTTATTTTAGAATTATTATATATTATGACAGAGTTTATTACATTTTTATTATTACATTTTTACAAAATATTAGAGTCAATGTTTGCTCACGTCGTTATTATTTATTTCGATATTTAAATTAGTTGATTAAATGAAAGTGTAAATAAAATAAATTCGCGTATTAGAGTCAGTGCATCATTGAAGATAATCTAGAAATGAATACGTTTCTTCGAAGAAATAATATTGGTAAGTTAATTTATAAATTTGATATCTAATAATATCATAGTTAATCTATTGCAAATTTTATTAAATTTCGTTTACAATTTTTTTTACAGATTACGATTACGATAGTGTCTTACCAGTTTGGTAACGATGTTGAACTACTTCATTTTCAACTTACTTCGATATCAACTTATTTCATTTTCAACTTCCTACAAATCATCCTTCTTCAATGGGGACTTACATGGAGTACGAGTGTTTTGGAGCCATCGCAGAACTTCTTAAGTAGTGAGTGAAAAATTTTAAGTCCCTCCAGTGCTCATCATGCTGAGAATGAAAGGTTCATATCAGCACGGGTTACTGGTTGTAATTTTTTAAATAAATTATTGACGAGCATGACCGTGAATAATTCCTCTTTTGGATTTATTCGCGAGTGGTACATTTTTAATCATTTATATGTTTTTATTATTTATATCTATTTTGCATGCTTATTTTTATTAGCTCAGGATAGGATCTTCTTGTTTCATCGGTTTCATTAATTAATAGTGCGATTAGAAAGCACTCTTTTCTTCATATTTGCTCGTGATGTCAGTATTGTAATCGGATATCTATATACCCGATTTCGTCAGAAAAGCATGTGATCTACCTCATGCATTGTTCGTAACTTAGGCTATATAATCACGATTTACCTCGACATATCGATATGGATGTAGTAAAAAATGAACAAAAAGACAAACGCGACGGATACATTCCGGAAGACAAGTGATAGGTCATGATCTTGTTCTTTAATTAGAATAGACACTTGTTGAATGGAATGTTGAATGGAATTCCGAGGTATTCTGATTACTCTTATGTGAAAAATTAATTTATATTTTCAATGTCTTTTTTATTCTTTTTCGTTGTTCTTAATTATTTTCATTTACTCTTATTTATTTTTATTGACGCTTTTCAAGTCAAATATTATATTTTCTATTCTATTTATTTTCACGATTATATGCGCATATTTTTAAATTAAAAATCTGTATTGGAATACATATAATGAACTCCTAAACAAAGAGCAAAAGATAGCATGTAAATAATAGCTTTAAAGTACCCCCACTAATTGCCAAATAATTCTTGGTAATGAGTCCCTGGCAAGCAACAAAAGAAAAAACATTCGTACGTGATAATATTCTACTATATGTATATTTATATACACGTTTTTGTATACGCTGCTCTGTACGTAGTATTTAGGCAGTATCGACAATAGCACGTGTAAACAATCTAAGGACGATCAAGAGGACGACCTTCCTAGTTCATCTCTTCGCAGTTCTTGTTTGTACCAGCAGCCGTCCAGACGTGTTCAGACTCGTTCCTGCTTTATTAATTTTGGTTCGTATAATTTCTCATTTACATTATATATAATATTTTATAAGCTTGATTTAATCATTTACGATTTATTAATCTTATTTTATATCATATTGGACTTCAATATACTTCATTATATGTCGAATACCCGACTTACATTTACACATGTGTGGACAGATTTATATATATAAATTTACTTAATCTTTTTCTCTATTAATAATCTTTTTGGATTTTGTCTAGTTCTTATTCGTCGTATTTAATTAATCTTGAAAATAATTAATAGCAATTATCTTGTAGTTTCTATTACTCTTCGTCCTACACTTACAATCTATAGACTTTAGGAAAATTTTTAATGCAAATCACATATATAAATATATAAATATAGATACATATAACATATTTATACATATAGATACGCAATCTTATTCTATATTAATAATAATTTGAATATTTTCAGGTTATTATTCGTCGTAATGGGCAATATAATATTCATCATTTCGTTTGGACGCCTACATATTTGATAGCAGTTATCATATACTTCCTCCTGCTCTTCATATGTAAGTGTACACAAATAAGTTTATCTTTAAGATATTTTTATTTCATTTCAATTAATATAACAAATTCGATATTAATTTTAACGAACTATCTATTGCGTTATACGACTTCATGTCTTCTATAGTAGTCTTATTATAAGTTTCTATGCTCTATTATATTCAGAACTTTTATTACATAAGATTTTATATGTTTTTTAAACAATTTTTATATGGATCCCCATACGCAGCTACCTCCTTGTGGTGGGATTCGGAAATCGGTATTGCGAACGTTCGTATATTTTATATTATACAACGTACGCACTACCGGGCCAAAGGCTGACGTTCGGTGTATTAGAAAATAATTTTGATTAAATGTTAATTTATTAAAAATTTCTCAAAAAATATTTTATATTTAATTTAAAGAATATTGAGAAGCACCGAGAATAATAAAAATTTAATTAAAGTATAATAAAAGTTAAATTAAAGTAGAATACAATTTCAAGATGCGTTTAATCGTTTAATTAATATTATAAATATTAATATTATTAATTTTACTGCTCCTTGTCTAGTTTTATTTAATGCTATATCTATTCTGATTTATAGGTATCTACGCAATTAGTATACTTCTGTGAACATATCCCTATCGCGATTATATCTATTTTTAAACGATAGATACAACGCGATTTTGATCGTTTGCTTTTACATATTCATTTATTTTAATATAGTTTACAAGTTTTGCAGTTACATCTTTTGAATAATATTTTTTTATTTTTTTTTATTTTTATAGCATACAAAAGATGTAATATAAGTTCATAATTTTAGATCATATAA
>NW_025113223.1:0-2955 GCF_014466175.1 Vespula pensylvanica | reverse complement strand
GTTAAAGAAGAATTTTTTTTTCTTTGTTCTATATGAACCGTTATATCTCGGCACTTACTGGTCAGACCCGGACGAAAAAATAGGACATAAAGGGCGGGACGAGAGCTTTCCAATGACTCCGATAACGTTCCTCCAGGAGTTATAATTTCGCAGAAAAAAAATTGTTAAGAAAAATTTTTTTTTCCTTTGTTCTATATGAACCGTTATATCTCGGCTCCTATTGGTCAGACCCGGACGAAAAAAAATAGGGCATAGAAGCCGCAAAGGAAGCTTTCCAATGACCCTGGTCCAGTTCCTCTATGTGCTACAGTTTCGGAGAAAAAAATTGTTAAAGAAAAATTTTTTTTTCCTTTGTTCTATAGAAACCGTTATATCTCGGCTCCTATTGGTCAGATCCGAACAAAGAAAATAGGGCATGGAAGGCGCGACGAGAGCTTTCCACTGACCGCGGTCCCGGTCCTCTAAGTTTTATAATTTCATAGAAAAAAATTGTTAAAGAAAAATTTTTCTTTCCTTTGCTCTAAATAAACTGTTATATTGCGGCTGCTATTGGTCAGATTCGGATGAAAAAAATAGGGCATAGAAGCCGCAACGGGAGCTTTCCAATGACCCTAGTCCCGTTCCTTTATGTGCTACAGTTTCGGAGAAAAAAATTGTTAATGAAAAATTTTTTTTTCCTTTGTTCTATAGAAACCGTTATATCTCGGCTCCTATTGGTCAGATCCGAACGAAGAAAATAGGGCATGGAAGGCGCGACGAGAGGTTTCCAATGACCGCGGTCCCGTTCCTCTAGGCTTTATAATTTCATAGAAAAAAATTGTTAAAGAAAAATTTTTTTTTCCTTTGCTCTATATTAACTGTTATATCGCGGTTCCTATTGGTTAGATCCGGATGAAAAAAGTAGGGCATAGATGGGGCGACGAGTGCTTTCCAATTACCCCGGACCCGTTCCCCTGCGTGCTATAGTTTCGGAGAAAAAAATTGTTAAAGAAAAATTTTTTTTTCCATTGTTCTATATAAGCCGTTATATCTCGGCTCCTATTGGTCAGATCCGACCGAAGAAAATAGGGCATGGAAGGCGCGACGAGAGCTTTCCAATGACCGCGGTGCCGTTCCTCTAGGCTTTATAATTTCATAGAAAAAAATTGTTAAAGAAAAATTTTTTTTTCCTTTGCTCTTTATTAACTGTTATATAGCGGCTGCTATAGGTCAGATCCGGATGAAAAAAATAGGGCACAGATGGCGCATCGAGAGCTTTCCAATGACCCCGGACCGGTTCCCCTAATTGCTATAGTTTCGGAGAAAAAAATTGTTAAAGAAAAATTTTTTTTCCTTTGTTCTATATAAACGATTATATCTCGGTTCCCATTGGTCAGATCCGTACGAAGAAAATGGGGCATAGAAGGCGCGACGAGAGCTTTCCAATGACCGCGGTCCCGTTCATCTAGGCTTTATAATTTCATAGAAAAAAATTGTTAAAGAAAAGTTTTTTTTTCCTTTGCTCTATAGAAACTCTTATATAGCGGCTGCGACTGGTCAGATCCGAATGAAAAAAATTTGGCACAGATGGCGCGACGAGAGCTTTCCAATGACTCCGATAACGTTCCTCTAGGAGTTATAGTTTCGCGGAAAAAAAAATTGTTAATCAAAAATTTTTTTTTCCTTTGTTCTATATAAACCGTTATATCTCGGCTCCTATTGGTCAGATCCGGAAGAAGAAAATAGGGCACAGAGGGCGCGTCGAGAGCTTTCCAATGACCCCGGAAGCGTTCCCATAGGTGCTATAGTTTCGGAGAAAAAAATTGTTAAAGGAAAATTTTTTTTTCCGTTGTTCTATATAAACGATTATATCTCTGCTCCTATTGGTCAGAATACTTAAGAAGAAAATGGGGAATAGAAGGCGCGACGAGAGCTTTCCAATGACCGCGGTCCCGTTCCTCTAGGTTTTATAATTTCATAGAAAAAAATTGTTAAAGAAAAATTTTTTTTTCCTATGCTCTATATAAACTGTTATATCGCGGCTGCTATTGATCAGATCCGGAAGAAAAAAATAGGGCATGGATGGCGCGACGAGAGCTTTCCAATGACCCCGGAACCGTTCCCCTAGGTGCTATAGTTTCGGAGAAAAAAATTGTTAAAGAAGAATTTTTTTTTCCTCTGTTCTATAGAAACCGTTATATCTCGGCTCTTATTGCGCAGATCCGGAAGAAAAAAAATAGGTCATAGAAGCCGCAACGGGGGCTTTCCAATTACCCTGGTCCCGTTCCTCTATGTGCTACAGTTTCGGAGAAAAAAATTGTTAAAGAAGAATTTTTTTTCTTTGTTCTATATGAACCGTTATATCTCGGCTCCTATTGGTCAGACACGGACGAAAAAAAATTGGGCATAGAAGCCGCAACGGGAGCTTTCCAATGACTCCGATACCGTGCCTCTAGGAGTTATAATTTCGCGGAAAAAAATTGTTAAAGAAAAATTTTTTTCCTTTGTTCTATATAAACCGTAATATCTCGGCTCCTATTGGTCAGTTCCGGAAGAAGAAAATAGGGCACAGAGGGCGCGTCGAGAGCTTTCCAATGACCCCGGACGCGTTCCCATATGTGCTATAATTTCGGAGAAAAAAATTGTTAAAAAAAATTTTTTTTTCCTTTGCTCTATATAAACTGTTATATCGCGGCTGCTATTGGTCAGATCCGGATGAAAAAAATAGGGCATAGATGGCGCGACGAGAGATTTCCAATGACCCCGGACCCGTTCCCCTAGGTGCTATAGTTTCGGAGAAAACAATTGTTAAAGAAGAATTTTTTTTCCTTTGTTCTATAGAAACCGTTATATCTCGGCTCTTATTGGGCAGATCAGCAAGAAAAAAAATAGGGCATAGACGCCGCAACGGGAGCTTTCCACTGACCCTGGTCCCGTTCCTCTATGTGCTACAGTTTCGGAGAAAAAAATTGTTAA
>NW_025113222.1:0-3125 GCF_014466175.1 Vespula pensylvanica | reverse complement strand
AATTAATGACTGAAGAGATCCTGGTTGTGCCTCCTTTTTACGTTCTGCGCCTATCAATAATAATAAAAAAATATTTATACAAAAAATATTATTAGAAAATATAAGTATTTACTTTTCCATGAACATTTCGCTTTCACTTAAAAAATATCATAATTATCAGAGGTCGAAGCAGTACCACTTGTCTTAGGATGTATAACACCTGGTCTTTTAACATCAGCATTTTCCCCACGAGAACTTTTTGATCCAAGTGCAAATAAATCTGAAGGATGTTGAGCAATTTTATTCTTTGCACCCCTGCCTATACTTGTTTTTCCACGATCCATTGTAATTGTTATTACAACCTATTTTCATTGATGGAAGTACATAACATAAATTAAATTTACAGATTTAAAACTTAATACTTTTTTCACATAACATATATCATATCTTCATATCATACACCAGCGATACTACTTAATTTCACAATTTGTGAATTATATGTTTATAATAGAGTATAAAATACGGTTTCCTAACCTATACGCTGCATATGTGTTGTGTCTCGTGTGTGTGCGTCGTGCCGTGCATGCATATGCGTGTATAATTGTAAGTTTATAATTTAAATTCAGAAAATTTTTTTTAAAAATAAGAAAAAATCTCACACGAAACACGTAGATAATCCTAGAACCATACTTTTATACTTAAAGAAATCATTGTTTTATTAATTTATGTAATAAACTCTAGACACCTATTCCTGAATACTAACTTTGTAAAAAGTACAATTACTATTGTATGAAGATTCGAATAATGGTGAAATATTACCGGCAATAATAAAACGAATAGTTGCCAAAACTATATATGTGGCGTCATCTACTTTTAACGTTTCAACAACAACAAAAACATAAAACTTTTTTCACATATTTGTTTTTTAAAGTATAATATAATTATTCTGTGGTATAATAATTGAAAAAATTAAAGAAGCAATAGATATTAATAAATTCTGTAGAATTAGTAAAAAATTTCATAATGTAAACTGTCGACCAATAAAACGCAAGAGTTCAGATTTGGACAAATTTTAATGATTCATTGATTTCCATGGGTGAATGTACTCGCACTATTGATCGCATTCGTATAAAACATCTATACTATTAACTCCGTTTTTTTTATTCCTAATAGTTTCGTTAATAATTAGGAAAATCTACATTAGAAAAATCCGTCAATGTTAGGAAAAGATTGTTCATTATATTATTAAATTACACACATGCCGTCTTGTAGAATCATTGGGTCATATTTAATTGTGCTTAGTCATTAGTAAAAGTTATAAAACGGATAGCGGTGAGCATTTATTTTTATTGTTGAAAACCCCCAATCATAACTTTTCTCTATCGAATAGAGGAAGGCTTATGTCCAATGACAAATAATAATTCTAATCTCGTCTAATACATAAAAAGAGCATACATTCGTAGTTTAAAGTAACACCCGTACAATTTTTTTTTCTAGTTTCGATTCAACGAATATAATAATTGATTCGTTTAAATTCATTCATATTTTCGATTGTAATCTTACTATTTCTAAGACATTTTTTGATTAATTATAAGATTTATGATATGAACGCAAATGATAGTGAATTAATGGAGCAATACGAACCTTCTGTTAAAAATATAATTGATCAACGATCTTTACGATGGATTTTTGTCGGGGGTAAAGGTGGAGTTGGGAAAACAACATGCAGGTATTTTTGTTTTTTAAATTCTACATACGTTAATACTAGACGTTTTATTTTATCTTCTTTACGTTCATTCCTATTCTCCTTTCAGTTGTTCTCTTGCTGTTCAATTGTCAAAAGTAAGAGAGAATGTTCTTATTATTTCTACGGATCCAGCTCATAATATTTCTGATGCCTTTGATCAGAAATTTAGTAAAGTACCAGTCCAAGTTAAAGGCTTTAAAAACTTATTTGCAATGGAAATTGATCCAAATGTTGGTATCACCGAACTACCTGAGGAATACTTTGAAAACCAGGCAGGTTCGTACAAAATAATCAATACATTTCTCTCAATCTATCATGGCCGTTCTTTAACGTTGGCCATCTTGTACTTCTCCTTTGGAAAGAGAGGTACATTCGCATTTATATTGCGATTATACGTATTATAATCACAATAATATTTACATTACGGCCTATACGGCCTAATCAAGTTTTCGGAGAACTCCTTTATCTGCTGAGTTCCCCTCACCTCTCTTTCCAGGAGAGGTAATCTCGTGATGTGGAACTCTTCATAGAGGTACGCAATGTTGAAAAACATAAGAAAAATTGAATGAAAAAAAAATTGTTCTATATATTTACTAACAAGTGATTTTCAGATGGAGATGCAATGAGATTAAGTAAAAGTGTCATGCAAGAAATTGTTGGTGCATTTCCTGGTATAGATGAAGCAATGAGTTATGCTGAAGTCATGAAGTAAGTTTTCACTTGTTGCAGTCAATATTTATGGACATATTTGTCTAATGTATTTAGTCTATGTATCTGTGGATTTCAATTTTCAGATTGGTGAAAGGAATGAATTTCTCGGTAGTGGTATTTGATACTGCACCTACTGGTCATACGTTGAGATTATTGTCCTTTCCACAAGTGGTTGAAAAGGGATTAGGAAAACTGTTGCTTTTAAAAATGAAGATTGGTCCTTTTATTAGACAGGTTTGTTGAGTAATAAATGGTGCTCCATGTGATAAATATTAAAAATAGCATTTTTATATCCTAATTTAATATGTAAATATATATTATTTTAGCTTAGTTCTTTACTGGGAAATACTGATTTCAATGTGGATAGTTTTTCAAGTAAAATGGAAGACATGTTAACAATTATTCGCCAAGTCAATGAACAGTTTAGAAATCCGGAACAAACTACATTCGTTTGCGTATGCATAGCTGAATTTTTATCACTTTATGAGACAGAAAGACTTGTACAAGAATTAACGAAATGTGGTATAGACACACATAATATTATAGTGAATCAATTGCTTTTTCTGAAGGAAGGAATCGCTCCGTGTAAACTCTGTCTTGCACGACACAAATTACAGGATAAATATTTAGAACAGGTAGATTAATTATTTTATGATTAATATATGTGTGTGTGTGTGTATATATATAT
>NW_025113221.1:0-3441 GCF_014466175.1 Vespula pensylvanica | reverse complement strand
ACCAATAGGAGCCGCGATATAACAGTTTATATAGAGCAAAGGAAAAAAAAATTTATCTTTAACAATTTTTTTCTACGAAACTATAGCACCTAGAGGAACGTTATCGGGATCATTGGAAATTTCTCCTCGCGCCCTTTATGTCCTATTTTTTTCGTCCGGATTTCACAAATAGGATAGAAAGGAAAACAAATGTTTCTATACCAATTTTTTTCTATGAAATTATAAAACCTAGAGGAATGGGACCGCGGTCGTTAGAGAGCTCTCGTCGCGCCTTCTATGCCCCATTTTCTTAGTACGGATCTGACCCATAGGAGCCGAGATATAACGGTTTATGTAGAACAAAGGAAAAAAAATTTTTTTTTAACAATTTTTTTCTCTGTAATTATAGCACCTAGGGGAACGGGACCACGGTCATTGGAAAGCTCCCGTTGCGGCTTCTATGCCCTATTTTCTTCGTCCGGATCTGACTAATAGGAGCCGAGATATAACGGTTTATACAGAACAAAGAAAAAAAAAATTTTTCTTTAACAATTTTTTTTCTCTGAAACTATAGTACCTAGGGGAACGGGTCCGGGTCATTGGAAAGCTCTCGTCGCGCTGCCTACGTTCTATTTTTTTCGTCCGTATCAAACGAATAGATGCGGAGATATGACGGTTTAAATAGAACAGAGGAAAAAAATTTTTTCCTTCACATTTTTTTTCTCCGAAACTATAGCATATAGAGGAACGGGACCGTGGTCATTGGATAGCTCTCGTTGCGCTCTCATCGCTCTATTTTTTTCGTCCGTATCAGACCAATAGGAGCCGAGATATATCGGGTTATATAAAACAATAGAAAAAAAATTTTTCCTTAAGAAATTCTTTCTCGGAAACAATAGCACCTAGAGGAACGGCAGACGGGTCGTTGGAAAGCACCCATTGCGGCCTCTACGCCCTATTTTTTCCGTCCGGATCTAACCAATAGGAGCCGAGATTTAACTATTTCTATAAAACACATGAAAAAAAAATTTTTCTTTAACAATTTTTTTCTTCGAAACTATAGCACCTATGGTAACGGGGCTAGGGTCTTTGGAATGCTCCCGTTGCGGCCTCTACGTCCAATTTTTTTCGTCCGGATTAGCTCAATAGGAGCCGAGATTTGACGGTTTCTATAGAACAAAGGAAAAAGAAATTTTTCTTTAACAATTTTTTTCTTCGAAACTATAGCACCTAGGGGAACTGGACGTGGTCACTGGGCAGCAGCAATTGCGCCCTCTATGCCCTGTTTTTTTCCTCCGGATCTGAATAATAGGAGCCGAGATATAACGGTATATATAGATCAAAGGAAAAAAAAATTTTTCTTTAACAATTTTTTTCTCTGAAACTATAGCACCTAGATAGACGATAATTGGTGGAAAGCTCTCCTTGAGCCCTCTACACCCAATTTTCTTCGTCAGGATCGGAGAAATAAAAGCCGAGATATAACGGTTTATATAGAAGAAAGGAAAAGAAAATTTTTCTTTAACAATTTTTTTCGCCGAAACTATAAAACTTAGAGGAACCGGACAAGGTTCGTCTGAAAGCTCTCGTTGCGCCCTCTACGTCCTGCTGTTTTCGTCCGATGCTGAACAATAAGAGCCGAGATATAATAATTTGTATAGAAGAGAGGAAAAAAAAATTTTTCTTTATGAATATTTTCTATGAAACAGTAGCTCCTAGAGAAACGTGACCGGTGTCATTGGAAAGTTCTCGTTGCGCCCCCTACGCTACGTTTTTTTCATCCGGTTCTGACCAATAGGAGCCGAGATATAACGGTTTATATAGTTCAAAGGAAAAAAAATTTCACTTTAACAATTTTTTTCTTCAAAACTATAGCACCTAGGGGAACGGGCCCGATTTCACTTGAATGCTCTCGTTGCGCCGTTTACGTACTATTTTTTCCGTCCATGTGTGACCAAGAGGGGACAAGATATAACCGTTTATATAGAACAGAGGAAGAAAAAATAATTCTTTTTACAATTTTATTCCCGAAACTATATATGTATATAGTTATATATTATACACCTATATCTAGATGTTCTAATTATGCAGCAAAAAATTGTTAAGGAAGAATTTTTTTTCCTTCGTTCTACATATGCAATTATATCATGGCTCATATTAGTCAGATCTGGACGAAAAAAATAAGGCGTAGGGGGCGCAACGACCCCTTTCCAACGATACCGGTCACATTCCTTTAGGTGTTATAATTTCGGAGAGAAAAAATGTTAAAACTAAATGTTTTTTTCCATTATTCTATATTAACCGTTATATCTCGAATCATATTCGTCATGACTGGGGGAAAAAAAATGTGGCATAGAGAGCGCAAGGAGAACTGTCCAATAATCCCGGTCCCGCTCCTCTATGTGCTACAGTATCGGAGAAAAAAATTGTTAAAGAAGAATTTTTTTTCCTATGTTCTATATAAAACGTAATATCTCGGCTCCTATTAGTCAGATCCGGTCGAGGAAAATAAGGCGTAGAGAGCGCAAGGTATGCTTTCCAATGTCCTCAGTTCTGTTCCTTTTGGAGCTGCAGTTTTGGTGAAAAAAATTATTAAGGAAAATTTTTTTTTCCGTTGTTCTATATTATCCGTTATATCTCGACTCCTATAGGTCATGTCTGGAGGAAAAAAATAGGACGTTGAGGGCGCAACCAGAGCGTTACGATAATCTCGATCACGTTCCTTTACGTGTTATAATATCGGAGAGAAAAAATGTTAAATATCTATTTTTTTTCCTTTGTTCTATATTATCGGTATATCTGGAATACTATTGGTAATGCCAGGAGGAGAAAAATGAGGCATAGATGGCGCGAGGAGAACTTTCCAATATTCCCGGTCCCGCTCTTGTATGTGCTATAGATTCAGAGAAAAAAATTATTAAAGAAAAATTTTTTTTACATTGTTCTATATATACCGTTATATCTCGGCTCCTATTTGTCATATCTGGACGAAAGAAATAGGTAGTAGAGGGGGCAACGAATGCTTTCCAATGACTCCGCTTCCGTACCTGTAACTGCTATAATTTTGGAGTAAAAAATAGATAAATAGAAATTTTTTTCCATTATTCAATATATACCAATATCTCGGCTCCTATTGGTCAGATCTTGTCGAAAAAAATAGGGCGTAGAGAGCGCAACGAGTGCTTTACAATGACCTTGGTCACAGTCATTTAGTTGTCATAATTTCGGACAGAAAAATAATTAAAAAAAAGTTTTTTTCACATGTTCTATATATACCGTTATACCTCCGCTGCTGTTGGTCAGACCTGATCGAAAAAAATAAGCGGCAGAGGGCGCAAACGAATGCTGTCCAATGACCTTGGTCGCGTTCATTTAGTTGTTATAATTTCGGAGAGAAAAATTATTAAAAAAAATTTTTTTTCCTTTGTTCTATAGAAACCGTTATATCTCGACTCCTATTGG
>NW_025113220.1:3359-3488 GCF_014466175.1 Vespula pensylvanica | reverse complement strand
GAGGACTTTGACAATCTACCACCAGGAATGGACTTAGAAATTTTTGCGCCTCCCAGGGACTTTGACAATCTACCTCCAGGAATGGACTTAGAAATTTTTGCGCCTCCCGAGGACTTTGACAATCTACCA
>NW_025113220.1:0-3075 GCF_014466175.1 Vespula pensylvanica | reverse complement strand
TGCGCCTCCCGGGGACTTTGACAATCTACCACCAGGAATGGACTTAGAAATTTTCGCAGGATGCCATTCGAGCGACTATTAACGAAGATTTAAAGTAAGTGTGTTTTTCTATCATATATTTATTGAATAATTTATACAATATCTTATTATAACTGTGATATCAATTATTTTGTTGCAATTTTTCTGTTTCAGAACTTTATTGCAATCGTGCGCGTAGCAATGAAGTAATCGAGTGTTTTTCCCGCTAAAATAAAAATTTCGCGAAGTAGAAGCAGTGTTTGTTCGTTCGCGTTTCGCGATTTAAACGATAAGTGTTTTTGCATAGACTGCGTGCAATGCAGTCCTTAGAGTCAGTGTTTGTTCGCGAAGTTTTTTTGATTTTTTAACAGTCGTACAGACTGTATTTATAATATATAGTAGAGTTGCGTTAAATAAATTCAGTGACCGTTCGTTAATATGTAACTACCGCGAATTAGAGTCAGTGCTTCACCGAAGAGGATCTCGACCAACTTCGATGTCGACCTACCTCATTTTCAACCAACTACAAATTGTCCACCCTCAATTTCGACCTAAATCGTGGTCCAGTGTTTTGGAATCATCGCAGAACTTCTTAAGTAGTGAGTTTATTTTTAAGTTCCTCCGATCACTCAATCATGTCGAGGACAAAAGGTCCGAATCGGCACGAGTGATTGGTTGTAATTTATAATAAAAGAGCATTGAGTGACCACTATGAAATTTCTTTCGATTTTTCGTTTCAGGATGGTTTTCAAGTTTCCTTAGATTTATTGGTTTTCTTCCAAGTTTTAGAATAAGGGTAGTTCATTATAGTTTTCGAATGTTCTATATTTGTTGGTTGGGCATGAAGTAAAGAAGAGGCTATATGTCAAGAGGGCAGCTATGGGAATGTTGTTTTTTTTTGGAAGGTTCGACAGATTAGCCGAATTAGATATATTTTAATTTCTATGTGGTCACTCAAAATGCTCTTATGTAATAATAATTTTGATTTCAGAAACTCGGACAACGTAGCACTCCATCTTTCATCCCACATTGGTACTCGTACGCGAATGGAATTATTACCTATATTATTCATTTTTACTGTTCAGGTCGACTTGTAAATTTTTATTTTCGTTATATTCTCTCATTTAAAGTTTTCTTTCTAAAGTCTACTGAATAAAAGTGCATATGGAATTTATAAAAATGCATCGAAATGCAAGGAAAGTTCTTTCTTTCCCGCGGTACGGGAAGAAAATATTCGTTTAGATTAGGATCGAAACTTTTCCATTTTGATTTTCTCTTAGTTTCAACTTGAAATTATTCCAAATTAACTGATCCGGTTTAATTACTCAAGCTGCTCTTGGGTGGGACCCTTGGGAGGGGCCCTCGGGTGTGGGCTTTTGTGCGGGTTACTTTCTTAATATCTTGCAAAGAAGCTCTTTCCTCTTTTTATTTTCTTCTTCTTTTCTTTTAATCCTTTTCTGTTTCAGGTCAGATCATCGAGGGATTGATCATCGAGGGAGCGGCCAACGTGATATTTATTTTTTGAATTATTATATATTTCTATCTCTTCTACACATTTCTACTTATTATAAGCATTTCTACTCATGTACAAGCAAGCATATATTTATTATAGTCATATTTATTATATTTATTACATACATTTCTATCGATTACATATATTTCTACTTCTTCAAACGCATGGATATATAATTATTTAAAAGATTATCCGAGATTAAATACTCTACTTTCTCTCAATTTTGGTACTTTCATTTTTCGCGGGTGAAGTGAACTTCAAGATATTCATCCGTCGTTCCAAATTCTATCTTTCTCTCGCACTCTCGCACACATTTCCGGTATCTCTTCTCTTTTCCTCCTCTTCTTTTTCTTCTTCCCATCTGCTTTTACTCTTTCTCTTTTTCTGTTTCTAAATCATCGAGAATCGTCATCGTGGGATCTTTACACGGAAGTTAATGGAACCTCTCTGCATATAATTCTTATTATATTCAGAGAGGGTATGTCTCCTTGCTTCCGTACGCGAATGATAGGGATAACATTCACGCGCGTGCCGGTCGTCACGCGTATGAGTGTTCGCGGTCGCGAAATTATAAGTCCTACCGAGGACTACGTTTTGATTTGTGAATCGAAATAGACACGACCGGTCGTGTCTCGAGATGTCTGAAGCTGACGGTGTGGACGGTGGCGTTCTTCGTAAGCAGGGTCTCGTTCGTCTCCAGTTTTCTGATCAGCCTAAAACTCCCGAAGCGGAAAGACATCTCGAACGCGAATTTTAGAGTAGAGTCCCCGTTAGCCCGTGGGTCCCCAGATGCAGCTACCTCCTCGTGGTGGGACCTGGGTCGGTAGTACTTGCGATATAGTGAAATCTGTCTAAATTATTTCTAAAGTCTATAATTAAATTGTATATGTTATCTAAAATCTTTAACGAAATTGTATATATAATCCTATAGCGCAAGTACTACCGGGCGGATGGCTGCATATTCGAATGTTTTTCCAAAATCTTTTTTCTGTCAAATTTCAATTAGAATAATTTAAATTAATTACATTTAATAATTTAAATTTTTAATAATTTAAATTAATTACATTTTAAATTGCTAATCATACTTTAACAGAAAAATAGATCGAATATATGAAAATTCTAAATTAATAAAGTTATAAAATAAATGCGAAAACCCACAGAAAACTTTTCTGTCGCACTTATGTTCTCTGACATTCATATTTTTTAACATTATTTCTATTACTTATATACATTTATTAATTATGGATTTTTGATAATTATATGGATTACATACTTTTATTAATTATTGATCTTTGATAATTATATGGATTATATACTAATATTTATTATATTAATTACTTTTATTAACTAACATTAATCATTAATCTCGGGTGGGAATCTTGGGAGGGGCCCTCGGGTGTGGACTTTTTGTTGGTTTACTGTTTCAGTATCTTTGCAGTGCCATTTTTCTCTTCTTCTTTCTTTACTTTTTCTAATTTTTCTCTTTTTTCTTTTTTCTCCTCTTCTTCTTTAACTGTTGTCAAGGACTCGTATAACACCGGGCA
>NW_025113219.1:0-3776 GCF_014466175.1 Vespula pensylvanica | reverse complement strand
CGTTGCGGCCTCTATGCCCAATTTTTTTCTTCCGGCTCTGACCAATAGGAGCCGGGATATAACAGTTTATATAGAACAAAGGAAAAAAAATTCTTCTTTAACAATTTTTTTCTCCGAAACTATAGCACCTAGGGGAACGGGTCCGGATCAATTGGAAAGCTCTCGTCGCTCCATCTATGCCCTATTTTGTTCATCCGGATCTGACCAATAGCAGCCGCGATATAACCGTTTATATAGAGCAAAGGAAAAAAAAATTTTTCTTTAACAATTTTTTTCTATGAAATTATAAAGCCTAGAGGAACGGAACCGCGGTCATTGGAAAACTCTCGACGCGCCTTCAATGCCCTATTTTTTTCGTCCGGATTTCACCAATAGGAGCCGAGATATAACGGTTTCTATAGGACAATGGAAAAAAAAATTTTCCTTTAACAATTTTTTTCTATGAAATTATAAAACCTAGAGGAACGGGACCGCGGTCATTGGAAAGCTCTCGTCGCGCCTTCTATGCCCCATTTTCTTCGTACGAATCTGACCAATAGCAGCCGCGATATAACAGTTTATATAGAGCAAAGGAAAAAAAATTCTTCTTTAACAATTTTTTTTTCCGAAACTATAGCACCTAGGGGAACGGATCCGGGGTCATTGGAAAGCTCTCGTCGCGCCATCTATGGCCTGTTTTCTTCTTTTAGATCAGACCAATAGAAGCCGAGATATGACGGTTTATATAGAACAAGAGAAAAAAAAATTTTTCTTTAACAATTTTTTCCGCGAAATTATAACTCCTAGAGGAACGGTATCGGGGTCATTGGAAAGCTCTCGTCGCGCCCTTTATGTCTTATTTTTTTCGTCCGGGTCTGACCAATAGGAGCCGAGATATAACGGTTCATATAGAACAAAGAAAAAAAAATTCTTCTTTAACAATTTTTTTCTCCGAAACTGTAGCACATTGAGGAACGGGACCAGGGTCATTGGAAAGCTCCCGTTGCGGCTTCTATGCCCTATTTTTTTTCTTCCTGATCTGCCCAATAAGAGCCGAGATATGACGGTTTCTATAGAACAAAGGAAAAAAAAATTCTTCTTTAACAATTTTTTTCTCCGAAACTGTAGCACATAGAGGAACGGGACCAGGGTCATTGGAAAGCTCTCATCGCGCCTTCTATGCCCCATTTTCTTCGTACGGATCCGACCAATAGGAGCCGAGATATAATCGTTTCTATAGAACAAAGGAAAAAAAATTTTTCTTTAACAATTTTTTTCTCCGAAACTATAGCACCTATGGGAACGGGACCGGGGTCATTGGAAAGCTCCCATTGCGGCCTCTATGCCCAATTTTTTTCTTCCGGATCTGACCAATAGGAGCCGAGATATAACCGTTTATATAGAACAAAGGAAAAAAAAATTTTTCTTTAACAATTTTTTTCTATGAAATGATAAAGCCTAGAGGAACGGGACCGCGGTCATTGGAAAGCTCTCGTCGCGCCTTCTATGCCCCATTTTCTTCGTACGGATCTGACCAATAGGAGCCGATATATAATCGTTTATATAGAACAAAGGAAAAAAAATTTTTTTTTAATAATTTTTTTCTCATAAACTATAGAATCTATGGGAACGGGACCGGGGTCGTTGGCAAGCTCTCGTCGCGCCATCTGTGCCCTATTTTTTTCATCCGGATCTGACCAATAGGATCCGCGATATAACAGTTTATATAGAGCAAAGGAAAAAAAAATTTTTCTTTAACAATTTTTTTCTATGAAATTATAAAACATAGAGGAACGGGATCGCGGTCATTGGAAAGCTCTCGTCGCGCCTTCTATGCCCCATTTTCTTCGCACGGATCTGTCCAATAGGAGCCGAGATATAATCGTTTATATAGAACAAAGGAAAAATATTTTTTTTAACAATTTTTTTCTCCGAAACTATAGCACCTATGGGAACGGGCCCGGGGTCATTGGAAAGCTACCGTTGCGGCATCTACGTCCAATTTTTTTCTTCCGGATCTGAACAATAGGAGCCGAGATATAACCGTTTATATAAAACAAAGGAAAAAAAGATTCTTCTTTAACAATTTTTTTCTCCGAAAATATAGCACCTAGGGGAACGGTTCCGGGGTCACTGGAAAGCTCTCCTCGCGCCATCCATGCCCTATTTTTTTCATCCGGATTTGACCAATAGCAGCCGCGATATAACAGTTTATATAGAGCAAAGGAAAAAAACTTCTTCTTTAACAATTTTTTTCTCCGAAACTGTAGCACATAGAGGAACGGGACCAGGGTCATTGTAAAGCTCCCGTTTCGACGTCTATGCCCTATTTTTTTTCTTTCTGATCTGCCCAATAAGAGCCGAGATATAACGGTTTCTATAGAACAAAGGAAAAAAAAATTCTTCTTTAACAATTGTTTTCTCCGAAACTATAGCACCTAGGGGAACGGGTCCGGGGTCATTGGAAAGCTCTCGTCGCGCCATCTATGCCCCATTTTCTTCTTTTGGATCTGACCAATAGGAGCCGAGATATGACGGTTTATATAGAACTTAAGAAAAAAAAATTTTTCTTTAACAATTTTTTTCCGCGAAATTATAACTCCTAGAGGAACGGTATCGGGGTCATTGGAAAGCTCTCGTCGCGCCCTTTATGTCTTATTTTTTTCGTCCGGGTCTGACCAATATGAGCCGAGATATAACGGTTCATATAGAACAAAGAAAAAAAAATTCTTCTTTAACAATTTTTTTCTCCGAAACTGTAGCACATAGAGGAACGGGACCAGGGTCATTGGAAAGCTCCCGTTGCGGCTTCTATGCCCTATTTTTTTTCTTCCGGATATGCCCAATAAGAGCCGAGATATAACGGTTTCTATAGAACAGAGGAAAAAAAAATTGTTCTTTAACAATTTTTTTCTCCGAAACTATAGCACATAGAGGAACGGGACCAGGGTCATTGGAAAGCTCCCGTTGCGGCTTCTATGCCCTATTTTTTTTCTTCCGGATCTGCCCAATAAGAGCCGATATATAAAGGTTTCTATAGAACAGAGGAAAAAAAAATTATTCTTTAACAATTTTTTTCTCCGAAACTATAGCACCTAGGGGAACGGGTCTGGGGTCATTGGAAAGCTCTCGTCGCGCCATCCATGCCCTATTTTTTTCATCCGGATCTGACCAATAGCAGCCGCGATATAGCAGTTTATATAGAGCATAGGAAAAAAAAATTTTTCTTTAACAATTTTTTTCTATGAAATTATAAAACCTAGAGGAACGGGACCGAGGTCATTGGAAAGCTCCCGTCGCGCCCTCAATGCCCTATTTCCTTCGTCAGGATCTGACTAATAGGAGGCGAGATATAACGGTTTATATAGAACAAAGGAAAAAAAAATTTTTCTTTAACAATTTTTTTTCCGCGAAATTATAACTCCTAGAGGAACGTTATCGGAGTCATTGGAAAGCTTTCGTCGCGCCATTTATGTCCTATTTTTTTCGTCCGGGTCTGACCAATAGGAGCCGGGATATAACGGTTCATATAGAACAAAGAAAAAAAAATTCTTCTTTAACAATTTTTTTCTCCGAAACTATAGCACCTAGGGGAACGGGTCCGGGGTCATTAAAAAGCTCTCGTCGCGCCATCTATGCTCTATTTTGTTCATCCGGATCTGACCAATAGCAGCCGCGATATAACAGTTTATATAGAGCAAAGGAGAAAAAAATTTTTCTTTAACAATTTTTTTCTATGAAAATATAAAACCTAGAGGAACGGGACCGCGGTCATTGGAAAGCTCTCGTCGCGCCTT
>NW_025113218.1:1596-3855 GCF_014466175.1 Vespula pensylvanica | reverse complement strand
TGTTATTTGATGTTATAGAAACCGTCGGTGCAGCTTTCTTATGAAGCAAATAATAATGTGGGCACTTACATCGTTTGCAAGACGATAAACTTGCACTTACTCACCCCATGATCTGCGTAAAGACAAATCTGGTGAAGTTTTAAATTTTTGACGAATCTGCGACGCTTATTGGATAGTTGTTGTCTCGATTAGCTTGGCACCGGAAGGTATAGTGGCTCGATTCACAAATGGCGCAAAGTATGCTTACGGTGGATGGCGTTTTGAGCTGAAGTTCGTGTTCATTTCTGCAGTTTCGATGGCTTGTTTGTGGATTTCAAAGTTCTGTATAGTCTCCACACTGATGATACATTGAGTTATTTTTTGTAACTGCATTACTTTGTATATACGTTATAATCGGTTACACTCTTAAACGTGTATGCATGAGTAAATCGCAACTTTCATGCAAAAAACTAAAAAATTGATCACGAGTGGGAAATCCATTAGATCCGAGGATCTTTGTATATGTTTCTTTTTCAAGTAATGAGACTAGGATATAAATGATCATCGTATCGTGTGACGAAATGTAACGAATGTATGACGAATGAATTGTATTGCTTGATTTGCTTCAGAATACGTTTCGCCAAGGCTCAAGTACTGTACTATATTTATGTACGAGGCTCTTCTTTATTTTTGTTATTCGAATATCGCTCTTAAGTGTCGTCAGACTATTAAGCTTGGTTGATTATAAGAATCTTCTGGAGTACTAAATTTATTCATTGTAAGAATAATTTTATTTTTTGTGTAGAAATCTATTGATTATTTATTTTTTGAAAGTATTTTAATAAATTAATATCAGACGTAACTCACATCCATTATTTTCTCGATATGACATAGCGTAACTGTACAAACATCATTCACATCATCACTTGAACTCATTGCAGAATGTTGCAAGAATATATGTCATAAGTTCTGAACGTAATTTTTAATTTTTTTGTTGATCGAGCATTAATTCGAAAGAGAAAGAGTTCCTATATGAGATCATCCTTCCGATTTTTAAAACAGGTTTTCATTTGTGTGAAAATTACTTTTCAAAATTATTTATTTTTTAAATATGATTTTGTAAAGATAATAACATTTTTTTTTAATCCGATAAAATTGTTTCGTGATAAAAATAAATCATCAAATCGGACAAGAATTACATACATGACGTAAGTTCTCAAAGCGGACGTACAATACAATAAAATTGCTGTCGATACCGACGTCGGCAGCGATTTTATTTTCGGTAACGATGTCGATAAAATTGATGAATATCCACCGATAAGATCGTTCTCGACGTTGGACTTTCTGTCCAATTATAAGGAGTTCGTTTCAAATCCAAGTCTGTTTTTCATCTTTCGATTCTTAAACTACCTTGCTTGTTTTATCTCACGATCATTCAATTCCATCAATAATAATCTCATACTTGAAATTGGTTAACATTTTATCCAATAACTGCTATACTCAGATTCTACACAATAAACTACTTACATCAAGTCTGTCGTAGAGAAGAATAAAAGTACAAGCAATTGTTCCGACAGATGAACTAGAAAACAAATGCATATCTCTTCATTCATTTATATGTAACTTCAATCATTGTTTTTCAATGACTTGGGAAAAATTAATTTATATACTCCTTTTGCAGACAATCTGTTTCTATTAAGAGTAAGTTCTAGCTATGGAAAATTAACGTTCAGACGTGACAGAATTTTCTTCTGTACAAAGATGTCGATAAACCAATTTTGTTTATTACTCTTTTGTACATTGTATTTTACTGATACAGTTCCAATATTTTAGATGATCGCAATTTTGAACTGGCTCAAATAATTTTAAAGATGTTAAAATTACTTTTAATATGGAGCTTATACTATGAGCCCGAATAAGGTCTTTACATAACATTTGACTTCTCAATACAAATCTAAATAATATTATGCACCAACTAATTCTGCTTATATAATGCATATTCGAAATATTAGTATAAATATAAATGTTCGGGTGTACCATTGTTGATCCGAAAATGATCTAAGAAATAAGCTTTTATTTTGTTCTTATTCGTGTTAAAATATATCGAATTTTTGGCTGTGAATATATCCGAATCTCATCGATTATTAGTTTATATTGTAATAAGCACAATGTTGTTGTAATAATTGTTTAATAACATTTTTTATTAATGATACAAGTTTTGTTCTTTAATGCTCATTTCCATTATTTCAGTATGTTATTACTTAAAAACTTACGATTGGT
>NW_025113218.1:0-1356 GCF_014466175.1 Vespula pensylvanica | reverse complement strand
TTTCCGTGGTGTTAAACTCTTCAGTGAAGTTGGGTATTCAATGAGAGTATTGGCATTAATTAGTCTAGAGAAACCGCCACAAATGATTGATTTTGTTATTCGTTTCTTTTTCACTTCTCAAATGTTATTATTTACTTTGACGCGGGGATACCGACGCACATGCAGAGTGGCATGTACACTTGGGAGAAGCGAGACCCACAAGTAGCCTTTAACCAACTCTTGAACAGTAAAGTCGAAATTCAGTTCTTCGTTTCGATATTAGTCAACATAAAATAATGTTACAATTGTTCTTGTAATCTATAATTATAGCTGTTAAATTATAATAATATAGTATAACATAGTATAAGCTCCATACTATTAACTTAGTGAAATTAGTGAATTAGTTTAGTGATTTTATTCGTAGATTTATTCGTTAAGAAAAGTGTATTATCTTTTGATTTATTCAATTATACGTTATTACTGTTGCAATTCTATAACGTAATATTCTATGACTTTTCCTTCTGAATCTTCTTTCTATAAATTCAAGCCAACAATGAAGTAACTGAAACTACAATTCTGTTGGACATTGCATTAATACCAATCTTGAGCCATAACCGCGTGCAGCGAGTAAGGGCCAAAAGAGTACAAATCCTAAAAGATAAGAGTTCCTTGGGATCGATATAATATTCTGAGGCACGGATCAGTCCAGGACATAATAAAAAATAATTTTTAATATCTTCCAATTTTGTACAAGTTCTCGTCCTCCTATTACCTATTGTTCTGAATATTGGAGTAGTTTTCGACATTGTTTACTTTATTCAAACGGTGTAATTTGTCCACGAATACTGCGCCCAATTTTGAAAGCATTTTCTGTTCTTTATAATAGAAGAATAATTAAAAAAATTATTCTTTAGTATACATTAAGTCCTTATCACATAAATCAGAACAAGTTGTACCTATTCCATCATCACCGTCGTTAATTTGAATATGAAATAGAAATTTCTTTGCGGGACATTTTTTGCAATGCTGAGGGACACGAATCGACTTTTTCTGTTTATTGTATAATAAAGTTACTCGTATCTTCACTTAATAATTTATCGCTAATTTTACAGTTCAGTGTAGCATCAGAGTTTATACTAATAATAGCTTTTTCGTTTAATAAAATTTTATATGGACCACGTAACGTAAATTTGACATTTTTACTACCTATGTATTTGGTGATATACAAATTATGGAATTCTGTCACATTATTAACTATGTCCCAAATCAAACTGTAACGCGTTAGCTGCAACACTATATATTGACGATTCTATTTCATAGAAAGTACCAGTGGTTTGCATCCTCTGTATGTGCTTAGTTTCGACAGGTTTTGCTCAA
>NW_025113217.1:0-3857 GCF_014466175.1 Vespula pensylvanica | reverse complement strand
ATTGGTTGTAATTAATTAGTAGAAGAGCATTGAGTGACCACGAGTAAATTTCTTCGGAAATTTACTCGTGAATGGTTTGTTATTTTTGGATTTTTTAATTAGATCAGGATAGAGTCTTCTTGTTCAAACGCGTCAATTATAATTATTTGAAATTTTGAGTACTTAAATGCATTTTTAAATAATTTTCTCTCGCGAAAATAATAAAGAATCGCGATATTCGCGAATTTTAATAATAAGTAAGCAAGAAGACATTCGCGATGGATTGTCTCTGGATTACAAGCGAAATTATATAATTTAATTTCTGATAATTAGAATAAATGCTTGTAAGAAGGAGCGTCCAATGATTTTTCATTACATTTTTATATAAAGATTAATCAATTTTATTAATAAAAGATGAGTCTCAATAGAGTCATTGCTTTTGAATGAATAAAGTAGAGTCATTACTTTTGAAAGAACAAAGTAGAGTAGAGTCGTTGATAAAAGACAAAGAAACTTGTAGAATCACAACGCGTAGAACATAGAATAAGTTAATCAATTTTTAGCTTAGGATTTTCAGCAATTAATATATTAATTCTCGTTTCTCTTCCGATGCTTTCTCGATTTTTCGTTTCAGGTTTGGTTCAGAGTTACGTTAGATTTATTAGTTTTCTTCCACATCTTAGAATAAGAGTCGGTGTTAGTTCTTTGATATTGACGATAGTTATCAAATATATTCTATAGTTGTGATTAGGGCACGAAGCAATGAAGAGGCTATATGCCGAAGAGGCCCCCACAAATTGTGGCTCAAGAGGGCAACTATTAGATTATAGAGTTATTTTCGAAGGTTCGACAGAACACTTCGAGAATCACTCTTAGTCATATTTTAATTATACCATGTTGTCACTCAAAATGCTCTTATATACTAATAATATAATTTTCAGAAACTAAGAAAATCTATTCATTCCGTGTCCCATCTCACATTGCCACGCGTTCGCGAATAGAATTTTTACGTATTTTATACATTTTTATTATTAAAGTCGAGTAATAAATTTTTCCCATATTTCTTTTCTAAAATTCAATTAAATCCGTAATTTTCTTTTCATAAAATCAAGTTTTATATTAAAGTAATAATTTTGAAACGTATAAAATATGGCAATTGTGAGGACCACTGAAAGTACACTGAATAAAAGTGCACATGGGAATGAAACAAGAACATTTAAATACGTAGCATATTCTCCTCTTTTACTAGCTTACTTTTTCAGGAAGGATACCTATCAGGATGCCAGTATTAACCAGCATATAGCTGCATATTGTAGATTGAACAATTATTTTAAACAGTTGATTAAATTGTTTATTAAGTCTTCTATCTTTTCTCGGGTGGGACCCTTGGGAGGGGCCCTCGGGTGTGGGCCTTAGGCGGGTTTCGTTCTTTCACTAATGAAAAATCGAATTCAATCATAGTATTCTGATTTTCATCGAGTGAAACGTTCTTCGAGATGCATTTCCATCTTTCGGAATTCTATTCTCACGCACACTTACGCAAATACTTCCTTCTTTTCGTTTTTCGGTTTATCTCTCCTTTTTCTCTTTTCTTTATATCTGTTTTTCATTCTGTTTCATACTTTTTCTGTTTCAGGTTAGAACATCGAGGGAGCGATCATCGAGGGACCCATCATCGAGGGACCCATCATCGAGGGACCGATCATCGTGAAAGTAAATTTTTACAGGGAAGCTTTTGCATATAATTTTATGTATAATTTTTGTTCTTAAATTTAATTTCTATTATACTTTTAATTTTTGCTTTTATATTTAACCTTGCTTTTGTATTTAACTTTTATTAACTTTTTAATTTATACTTTAATATTTAAGTTTCAGGAACTTTTTAATTTTTGCTTTTATATTTAACTTTGCTTTTGTATTTAACTTTTATTAAATTTTTAATTTTTGCTTTTATATTTGTTTTATTAACCTTTTTATTTTTACTCTTATATTCAATTTTTATTCTCTTTTTAGTTTTTGCTGCTATATTTAATTTTTATAGACTTTTTAATTTTTACTCTTACATGTATATCTCTTCTTTTATTTTTCTTCTGTTTCAGATTAGGTTATCGAGGGACCGATCATCGTGGGATTTTTACACGGAAGTTAATGGAACCTCTCTGCATATAATTTTTGTTATATGCAGGCAGGGTATGTCTCCTTGCTTCCGTACGCGAATGATAGGAAAAACACTCACGCGCGTGACGGCCGGCACGCGCGTGGGTGTTCGCGAACGCGAGATTAAGTCCTGCCGAGGACTACGTTTTGATTTGAGAAATCGAAATATAGACACGACCGGTCGTGTCTCGAGATGTCTGAAGCCGACGGTGTGGACGATGGAGCGATCTGTAAGCGGGGTTTTACACATCTCCAGTTTGCTGAGAAGTTCGAAGCTCCCGAAGCGGAAAGGCATCTCGGATCGTGGATTTTAGAGTAGAGTCCCCGTTAGTCCGCGGGTCTCCAAGTGCAGCAACCTCCACGTGGTGGGACCTGGGTCGGAATTACTTGTGTTATTTCAGAAACCTATGAAATGCAAGTATTGCCGAGCGAATGGCTGCGTTTTCGAAGAGTTCTTTTTCCAAAATATTTCATTTGTAATTTCAAATTAAACATCGAAGTACGTACATTTTGCATCGGTTCTTACATTTTCAGTATATTCGGCAATAAGTGCACGGTCATTTCTTTTCATTAAAACGCATAGATACGTAATAATTGAAACAATTATTCTCTCGGGAGGGTCCCATGGGTGGGGCTCATGGGCGTGGGCTTCTGTGCGGGTCTCCTTCTTTCAGTATCGAAAAATCCAACTCGATTTTGGTACTCCATTTGGTACTACATCCTTCGGTTTTGGTCCGGACCATCTTTTCTAATTCAATTTCATCGTTTTCACACGTGCATGTGTTTCATTATAACTTCCGGATATCCTTTCTTTCTATTCTTCTAAGTTTTATCGGACTCACGTGCGCCCATGTTCCGGCTCTCTTTCTCTTCTTCTTTTACTCTTCTTCGCGGATTTCGATACATCGGCGAGGTTCCGATTTATCGTCGAATGGTTCGGTTCATCATCGATCGTTAGACGCGAATACGGGTAGAATAGAAAGAACACTAATGCTTGTGTCGGCGGGCACAGACGTGGTGTTCTCGGGCGCGAATAAAAGTCCTACGGTAATGGACTTCGTTTGATTGCTAAAACGAAATGACCGGTCGTGTGTCGGTTCGTGTGCTGCCGAGTGGTATGGTTTGCTATCCGTAAGCGTGGACTGACCCTCCTCCAGTTAGCCGCCGGAATTCTCGGTTGTTGCGTGGACGCCGTGAACGCGAATTTAGAGTAGAGTCACCGTTACTATAACACTCCCGGGAGTGTTCGGGCGCGATTAAAAGTCCTACCGGGGACTTCGTTTTATAGAACGTCGATTATTTGATCACGCCGGTCACGCGAATTGTAGAGTAGAGTCCCCGTTAGCCCGTGGGTCCTCAGATGCAGCAACCTCCAAGTGGTGGGACCTGGGTCGGTAGTATTTGCCATATATTAAAACCTATGTCTAAATTTTATATATTATGTAATATTTATAACTAAATTATATATATAATTATATAGCACAAATACTACCGGGCGAATGGCTGCTTATTTCAATCTTTTTCCAAAGTCTCTTTTCTGTGTAATTTCAATTACACGTTAAATTAATGTTACATTACTGATCATACTTGAACAGATAAATAGATTGAATATAGGAGAATTCTAAATTAATTTGTTCAGAATCTAAACTAAATTTTTTAGAAACACAGATAACTTTTCTGTAGTAGCTATGTCCGCTGTCATATCTATTTGTTCTTATTTA
>NW_025113216.1:0-3942 GCF_014466175.1 Vespula pensylvanica | reverse complement strand
ATTTTTAATTCAGAATAATCATATTTTAATCATATTTTTTCATGTTCATAATTTGATAATGTGTATGTATATATACGAGATATATGCATATTTTAATGTCCACACAGCTCTACCACGAGTTGCAAAATCACTCTTATGTGGTAATCATTATCGTTATCATCTCCATCCTCACCCTCATTATCTTTTTGCAATCTAATTCTGATTATTCTGATTATTCTGATTAATCTGATTAATCTAATTATTCCGATTATTCTATTTATTTTGGTTATTCTGATTAAAAATCTACAAGACTTGATGACGAATTGAAATACCTGCATTTAGGAATGCAGATGAATATATAAAACGGCAGCCAGCACTCAGGAGTGCATATTAAAATATGTCAAGGATATACATTTTTATTCCAAAATTATTAACAAATGAATATGAGATGAAAGACTTAATGAATATATATGAGAGAGAGGGAAAGAGGGAGAAGTAAGAGTATTTTTATTATATATATGAAATTTTCATAAGAAATATTAAGAAAATATAACGAATGATACAAAGATTATTAATAAATGTTTATACATATTTGAAAGAAATATAAATATTTTTTGGAATAAAAAGGTATAAGTCTTGGTATATAAATGAAACGAATAAAATGACTTGCCTGCACTCAGGAGTGCATATGAAAGGTTTACAGTAAGTACATAATTGCATTCAGGAATGCAAATGAACAAATTATAGTAAGGATATACATTTCATATTCGGAATAATCAAAGATGAATGAATGCACTAATAAGGATACTTAATGGAGAAATATACGTCGAACTCTGGCGATATTTTTTTCATTATACGATATTAAACTTGACTAACAATAAATGAATGAAATTTCATTTTATTCCATATATAATAATTGAATGATATTTGAATGGTGCAAATGAATTAAAGGAAAATTGGAATTATTCCGATAAGATATGTATAAGTCTTGCTAGATGAATGAAGCGACATAAATGGCAGCCAGCAGTCAGGAGTGCATCTTAAAATATGTCAAGGGTATACATATTTATTCCAAAATTATCAACAAATAAATATGAGATGAAAGATTTAATAAATATATATGACAGAGAAAGAAGGAGGGAGAAAAAGGGAGTATTTTTATTATATATATAGAAAAGTTTCATAAGAAATATTAAGAAGATTATTAATGAATGATACAATGATTATTAACAAATATTTATACATATTTAAGAGAAGTATGAATATTTTTGGAATAAAAATGCATAAGTCTTGGTATATAAATGAAGCGATTGAAATGGCTTGCCTGCACTCAGGAGTGCATATGATAGGTCACAGTAAGTACATGCCTGCATTCAGGAATGCAGATGAACACATTATAGTAAGGATATACATTTCTCGTTTCGAATATTCAAAATGAAAATGCACTTATGAAAGTATATAATAAATAAATATTTAAATATTCCATTCTTATCTTTTTTTTTTAAAGAAATAATATTTATTTAATAATAAATGAAGATTATTTCATCCTCCTCCTAATATAATAATGTATTTATATTTAAATAGAGTGCAGATGAATGAAAAAAAAAATTGAATCATTCTAAATAAGAAATGTATAAATCTTATTAAGCGAGCGATATGATACAGAAATAACAGCCTTGCACTCAGGAGTGCATAAAATATGTCAAGGGTATACATTTTTATTCCGAAATTATCAACAAGTGAGTATAAAATGACAGAATTAATAAGTATATATGTGAGAGAGAAAGAGGAGAAAGAAAGAGGGGAGTATTTTTATTATATATATGAAAGTTTTATGAGAAATATTAAGAAGGTATAATGAATGATATAAAGATTATTAATAAATGTTTATTCATATTTGAAAGAAATATAATTAGTTTACGGAATAAAAATGTATAAGTCTTGGTATATGAATGAAATGAATGAAAAGGCTGTCCCACACTCAGGAGTGTGGGCGATAATAGTTCAGGAACAGGTTTGCATTCAGGAATGCACCTGGATACTCAAGCATATAGATTTTTATTTCAGAATAATTTTGAATTTTTTATATAATTATTAGTATATCAATAATTCTTTCCTTTCTATTTTTTTTTATCTATCCTTCCTATCTATTTTTTTTATATATATATACTCACTTTTTGATGATTATATATTTATATATATACTTTATCCAATGTCAACATAGTCTTATCACAAGTTGTAGGATGGCTCATTTATTGTAAGAGTCATTTTATGACTTGTATAAATATAATCATCATCTTATATAGATTCTAATTATTCTGATTAAAAATCTGTAAGACTTGATGTAATTAGGAAAGTAGGATATATTAAAGCAAGCAGTAGCGATGAAATAAATTCATAAGAATATATATTAAATATATTAAAATATATTAAAACTATTTTGTCTCTAATATGTGTAATATTTATATATATGTATAAACTTATTTTCCTCTTTCAGATGTTATATTTCATTACTATTTCATATACATATACAAACTACATGGTTTTAAAATTGTGAAATTGTATTACTGTATTTTTTTATAATTTATTAGTTAAAAATGTGTCTTATATATTGACGATGTAATATGTACATCAGACACATGATGTAACTGCGTACTTCGCGTTAATATAAACGTAATAATATAAGTTATATGTAATCTATTGATTAAATATATATTTAATCTCGTTATGGATATGTTTATGGCGGTATACAAAATTGTGTATGCATTTTATAATACGACACAAGGTGCAGTGTACTTTTGCTCTCTTCCCTTCCCCCCCCCCCCTCTCTTTTTCTTTTAACGCGACTTAATTCTTAAATATTGTGAAATGTTTTCATAATTCTTTCTTTTTTTTTCATAACGTGTCTTGAATTATTTACAATATGTATTTTAATTGTATTAAACAATTGTCAATTCATTATGCAATTCTATCTTTATATGTGTTTCCACATATTTCTATATATTTCTATATATTTGTACATAAAATTCATTCATAATTTCATATTTTTATTTAAATGTAAAACAAATTTTCTAATACATTGAGAATTCGATATATTCAGTGCCAATTTTATGGCCATTTTAATATTATATTTTTTTCTATTTTTTTATTTTTTATTTATTTTTTTTTAGCATTACAATCTATGGCAAAATATATATGTATAAAATCTTTTATTTATTAAATTATCAAGATTATGAATATATTTGCTCATAGATTGTAGATAAAAATTTTGTCTTTCCACATATGCTTTTTTATAGTTTTCTGTTACAGAGAGGTGTCGTTTTCACGTTTCAAGATTTGTCATACTATCATAGTGTATGACATAAAAATAAATTGATAAAGATTATGAATTCGTCATGCAAAATTTTTGTTTCAGGTTTTTCAGGTGCTTTAATCAACAAGAAATTAAAGCAAAATAATAATGTGGAGATCTAATTAATTATTGATGACGAATGAAGAATCGGAATTATAAAAAATAAAAAACAATGTAGGATACATTGTTTGCAATCATTTTTTTTTTTCATTTGGAATATTAAAGAGATTTTAACTAAACATAGTTAATTTCTGTTTCAGGAAATATCATCTAAATTGGCCAGATTCGATTGCACTCTTCGTTGGTTGTTTTTTTCGTTTATGAGATATGTATGTGTGAACATATATGTGTGTATAAAATAATTCTTATTTTAATATGTTTCATTTTTAGAAAGTAATAAAATTATGAATTTCTTATGTCCACAGATTACTTGTTTATTATATAACATATGCACATTGATTTTGATTGTTTCTTGTTTAATTATAAAATATTTTTGATGTTTTATGTTCACAGGTGACTGAACAGCAGAATGCTAATTTATCATATGAAATTTGCATATTATTTCGAATGCTTCTTGTTTAATTATAAAATGTTTCTAATGTTTTATGTTT
>NW_025113215.1:3074-4868 GCF_014466175.1 Vespula pensylvanica | reverse complement strand
TTTCTATAAAATTTCTTGTGCATTGTAGTGTTTTAATACATCCACAAATTCTTCTGTATGTATTGTTGAAATCATGAAAACTTCTTTTTTATATGCCATTTTATATGCTAACGTATGCGACAAGGCGAAAGGAAGCTTCTCCTTTTTATAATTTTTCGTTCATTTTTGACATTGCTTTTCTATTCTTTTTTACAGTGCCACACGCATTTGTAAAATTTTTATGCAATAAAGCAAATAAAGGGACTCGTGTACTAATTGTCGATGTAAAGATCGTGGCCTTTACCTAAATATGGTTGTAGGAGGAACATTACAATGCTTCCTTATTTACCACGATCTTTATGTTCGGATCCGATAATGGTACTAGCCCTCGTATTAATAATAAAGTCTTGAATATAACTCGTCTTGCAGTTACAAAGAACAAACGATTTTATCCCAAACCTATTCCTCTTCCATGAAATAAATTGCTTGAAAGATAGTCTGTCTTTGTATAGAAGCAGACTTTCATTTACACGCAGATTACAGTAAAGGAAAAAGAATCTACAAGATGTTTCTCGTAGTTCATAATTATTTTATAGGTTTTATGTAAATGATCGGAATTGGATGCACGATTGTCACTAAAATGCAGCATTTGTAGAAGTAATAAATAGCGGTCTCTACTGATTACTTCACCAAAAATATCGCTTTTCATTAGTTTATCTCTGCTCCAGTGCTCTGTTAACGATAGCCTTTTGTTTCTGGTCATCAAAAAAGAGATAGTGATGAAGGGAAATAATTTATTCAGCTGCGTATCAGCTATCATTTCATTGTTGTTCTTCTGTCGCCCATAGTTGTTTCTATTTTTAGCAATATATTCTATTAATTTTTCGCTGACAAATAACTGAAAATAATCTATAAGTTTCCATGAGTAACATATGCCTGTTAGAATTCTTGAATTCTGTGCGTTAAAGTGATGAATTTTTGGGTTGAATTCTGTTGTGGTTGTCCATATAATATTTGACGAGGCCATTTACACGTAATTATCTTTAATTTCTTCATGCTCTGAGGTACTTAGCACATTTACTCGCCTTTTTTTGCGAGGTACTATTTTTGTACTCGATTCGCTTTCATTGCAGCTATACGAATCAATTTCTAATTTATCGAATATGTTCACCATTTGCAACTTTCTTGAAAACATTTTGAGAAGGGCAAAACTTGAACTCTGTTGAAATGAAAAACAAGTTATGATACATGTAAGAAATGAGGATACTTTTAGACATACAAAAATCCTTCGAAATTCTTTTTCTTAAAGTTTGCTCTATTCTCGTTAATTGTCTATTCCTTTATGGCATCTAATAGTAATGAAAAAAATGGAAGTAGAACAGATATGATTCGAATTGCGTGGTTATTTCTTTTGTCAAATAATTTGCGTGGCGGTCATAAGAGGCACTGCTATTCAAAAACTAGGTCGTAAATATTGCCGGCTTTAGCCGACGTACGTCTTTGTGGATCATATTGTATATGCCGGATATATTTGGTATTAAGAATGAAAGAGTTAAGGATTGAAAGATGTAGTACTCGATGATATTTTTAATAATAATTGCAGTCTTTGCATGGGCATTTCCATTGGGATGATTTGTGGCGTATACCGTTTAAACTGGTATTTTGCAGTAGCTGCAATCTGTAAAGTGTATTTCGGAGATTAACAG
This sequence comes from Vespula pensylvanica, assembly GCF_014466175.1. Lineage (NCBI taxonomy): Eukaryota > Metazoa > Arthropoda > Insecta > Hymenoptera > Vespidae > Vespula > Vespula pensylvanica. The sequence continues at coordinate 3,183 of NW_025113215.1, read as the reverse complement.
CATGTCTGTTTTAGCAAGACTTAGGTATGCTTGGACCTCCAGAATATGTCGATAGTCCGTTGATGCTCCAGAGGGTTATTTTATAACGGTTTATTTATATTTTTTGTAG
>NW_025113215.1:0-2826 GCF_014466175.1 Vespula pensylvanica | reverse complement strand
ACAATTTATCATTTTCGTCTTTAATTTTCTTTGCACACTCGGTTGACAGGTGATCTCCGGTACATTTCATACATCTGGGAGTTTTGGTGCAATATTTTTGAGTATGTCCGTGTCTTTGGCATCTTTTATTTTTTCTATTGTAATTTTGATATTTAGGAGTCCGTCTAGTGAGTAAATTTTCTTATTGTTGAATTTTGATGTTAGGTGACGAAGAAGATTGGTAGAGGTTGTTTTATATTTTGATGTTAATGTTAATTCATGGTAATTTTGGTGTTTCATGTTTTATTATTTTTAATTCTTCTATAATTTCCTTCTGTCGTGTTGAGTGTAGGTTTCTGATTACTACTCTGAATGGTCTGTTTTCTTTTAGTTGGAATGTTTTGTACTCTACACCTAGATATTCTAATTCTTGTCTCACTTTTCTGTAGTCGCTTATGGTCTCCTTTTCCATCATCGAGTAATTTGGTTTGGCCTGATTGAGTAAACGTGATGTATACGCGATCGCTAGATTTTTGCCGATTTTGACTTGATTAAGAATTAGTCTTATAGTATAATTTGATGCATTTGTAGTTATAACGAATTATCGTGAAAAATGTGAGTATTATAGAAGTGGTTCTTCTCATATGTTCTATCAGATGTTTAATGGCTTCACATTTATGGACGAGAAATCTCACGACTTAATGTTGTTTATGCTCTGAACGAGATATTTCGCAACGCGATGTTTACCATACACTTAGGGCGAAATATCTCACGGATTGTTTTCATTAAAATACGAGATATTTTGTCAATAGTATTGGATAAAATTTACTTTGTAAGTTATTGCATTAATATATAGATAGGAAATCAGTAATGTTAAATGAAAATTACCACTATTAAATGAAGAATGTATTATGTTCTTTAAACAAATAATTTTATTTTTCAAATGAATGATACAATTCGAAACATGGTATGATACATAATGATACGTTATAATTTTCGCAAAAATAACTACTTTCCTTATGAACATTTGACTGTTTACACAGTACACATCGTTACCGGGTGGCATCTTTTCTCGTTGGAGGTATTTTTGAAGGGAAACATCTAAATTTCATTCTAAGCGGCACTTTTTTTGACTTTCTTTCTCCATGACCAAATTTTTCTACTGATGTAAATTCTATATAACGAGACAATTACTTATGGTAATGTCAATCGAATGCAAAAAATACTTTTTATATAATTTTAATGACTTTCGGATAGACTTATGGTTATATAAAATTGAATAAATCTACGCCATACATATATTATAGTATATAATGATATGTCAACTATATATTATAGTCTATATTGATATTAGGCTGTTTTATATATTGTCCCGTAGTGTAATCAATTTTGATAGTCATCACCATAGAGGGATTATGCATAGTAGTAAGAATTGGTACCATCCTTTTATCCTTTCATGCACAAGAAGCCATCATTTTATTATATTTCATTAACATTTGTCCTTTTTCTAAGCTTTTTATATTTTTTAAGAATTCTTCATCACGTGGCATTCCTTTTCTTCTTATACGGACAGTGCCACAAATGGTAGTATGATTTTTATGTAGTTTCTCGTCTAATGTAGAAAACGAATACCAAGTGTCGAGAAACAGAGTTTTTCTTTGGCGAAGTAAATCTTTTGATAAAAAAGCACAATGGATCCAGAGATTCCAAGTAATTTGGATCTTAGTTCACGTACCAATTGTTCAGTGTAAAGTTCAAAATTAAAGATGTATTTCGATGTAGCTCGAGATTCAATTCGATAAAGTTCAAAATTAAAGATGTATTTTCGATGTAGCTCGAGATTCAATTAAAACAAATGCTTTTACACCAAATTTTGCTCGTAGCGTTTTATGCATATTATAAGTATTGAACAGAGTTATATCTGACATATAAAAAAAAGTTTTCAGTATCCTTTGATGACTTTTCTCATAATTGGGAAATAACATCTGATCTTGATGATCAATTGTACCCATTCTTTTATTATATTTCAAGATACATTTCAGGATGCATTTAGGCTTTATTGTTTTTTTGAACTATTTCTCTTACTGTTCAATCATCTCTATACAGTCTTTCACTTTTTATGTGCGTATTATCCTTCCTGTAATGGCGCTCAGATAGGCAAATCGACTTTCACTTTCTACTTGCGTATCGTTTTTCCAGTGTAGATGAAGTTCTGATGTACAGATATCGTACCCCTTTCAGGTAGACTTTTTTTCGTGACAATTATTTTCCTTTATTGTATGAAGGTATTACAAGATTTATCTAATTTAAAGCAAGTAATTGTAAATATGAATACAAAATGATAATGAATAAATATAAAATAAAATATAATTATAAAATATGTATTTAGTTTACGTCTAATTTAATTGTCTAATTAAGAAGGGTTTTTCTATATTACGGGCGCAAGAAATACATTATTAGATGTTGTCTCTAAAATAATATAGTATAAAGTATGGAAATAAAGTTGAATGACTATCTATTATAAAGGGCACGAGGAGATAGATTATAATGTAAATAAAAAATTGAAATACCTTATACGTTATATATTTATATTTATAATTTTTGACCAGAGAATGTAATACTATGAATTACAAGAGAAAAATACCATTATTTCGTAGATTGCAACAATTTTATAACGAATCGATAAAGATTAGCTATAACTGCGTCAGAAGTTGCGCGTTACGACATTCGCGTATGCGGTAATCGTGAAAAGTTGAAATTTCGTCCTATTTCTAAAACTGAGATCAATTAACGTTTTCACGAGAATAAATAAAAGTATAACGTTCTTGTAAAAATATTCTTTGTATT
>NW_025113214.1:3677-4894 GCF_014466175.1 Vespula pensylvanica | reverse complement strand
GACATAATATTTACACTCACCTTCGACTTCTTCATCCCCTGTATCTCCTTTTTCCTCTTCTTCATCTTCGACATGGATTCGCAAATCTTTTTTGGAAAAATGGTTAATCGCCCTAATATTTTCTTCGCCGTTCCTAATCAGATTCATGGCATTGAAATAAATATTATTATGGTATGTATAACTTTCTAACTAAATGCTATCCAAGATAACATTAGTTCGATATCCGAGAACACTGTTAACGTTACGATTGATCTCCATTTTCCCTTTTCGACTGCTTTGAATTCTTCTGAGGGTGGAACAAGATGTAATCAAAAAAGATTCCGCGAAGAAATCTTCTTTCTTACGAAAGAATATACCCTCATTAAAGTAAAAATTTCACTTTGACCCACGATCCGCACGAACCGTTGGATGTCCCTTCGAACGACCTTTCCGGACTCAAACGATTATATCCTCTTACCGAAGCCGCTTACCTTTTGATCCTTTGAAAGGATATATTCCCTAGCCTCGTACCACCATTCGAAAGTAGCATAGCGAAACAGAACTATTTCGATTTCGAGAAAGTTCTTCGTCGTGACCATCATAAGTTTTGTCTTCCTATTTTTCTTGCTGTTCAATATCGAACATCTGACGAACACGATATACAAGGTATTACGGATAAGTTAGAGTCACCGTCATTATTTCAAAAGGAAATGCCTTGCTATTGTTTTCAGCATGATGATTTTTGTTATTCCCTAGAAGCATTAAAAAAATTTTGAAAAACGTTGATAAACTTAACGAATACGATATATTCGAACGATACGTTTTTTTTCTCATTTAATGAAATTCGACCAATAACATTAAACAGCACGTCACTGTGGATGAATTTTAAGGAAAAACTGAAATTTTCAAAAGACGATTAGATACTTCTGATAATGATCACTTCGCCGATTATACAATTTCTATTATGAAAAAAAGAAATTGGAAGAAAGTATTGTTTGCATAAATAACATTTTCGGCCAATGTTTGTAACATGGTAATTCAAAATAGGGGCTATAATGTTCACAAGATATTATTATTATGAAAAAATGACAACGAAAAATTCATTCCTTTTCATTGAATATTTTCCCTTGGTAGAGTGCGATGAATTAATCAAAGCAGAAGCAATCCTTGCAATATGTAATTACGCTATATGGTGGATTATTTCATATTGTAATTAATTGGAGAGGGAAGTAGTAAGT
>NW_025113214.1:3149-3537 GCF_014466175.1 Vespula pensylvanica | reverse complement strand
TAAATACATATTCATTGTCACTATGTAACAGAAAAAGAGAGAAGCTTGTTAACTTAATTAATACAAAGAGAATAGAACGTAATATTACGAAACAAATTTTAAGGTATATTTCTTGCTTCAAATTAATACTTACAGATAAATATTTTTAACGATAAAAGCGGGAAAAAATTAATAGCCGATTAGCAAAATTATTTGCTTAATTTCTATATGTAAATTTTAAAGAAAAAAGAGTTAAAAAGAAGAACGGAATGGAAGGACAAAAAAAATAATTTGTCCAGTTAATGCGAGCACATTGTAAAATTTATTTCCTCCCGTATCACGTCTTTTCAGCTCTTTCTATCACGTAATACGTGGTATTGATTATCTGCATAGAATGTAAGAACCCCTT
>NW_025113214.1:0-2865 GCF_014466175.1 Vespula pensylvanica | reverse complement strand
CCCTAAGTCTTCACGAATGTACGAATTTTAAATTATTTCAGAGATATACAAGATTAAACGAAGATGATGCAGTTCCAACAGCCCGGAAGTATTGCAGAGGAGCCTAGTTGACCGATATCTGAATTATAATTACGTTCAAAGAAGATACTTGGATTCTCTACGTTCAACGTGATAATTAAACATTGGACATCAGAAATGAAACACATGTACATCGGTACTTCCTGTTCTTCCCTACATCCGACGATATGTCTTATTTGGATAAGACAAATATCCGACCGTCAACCAGATTAGGAAATGAAAACGTTTTTCTCTTCAGTCTTATGTTTTAATGGTAAATCAATCAGTGCTGTGTTTATCGAATATTAAGATATTTTAGAGATAAGATATAAATTTTTTATTCTAAAGTGTAACATGGAATATAAAATCTGTATCATAGGTACGTTTTATAAAAATTTATTGAATTTTTACACAGATTTTGTCATGGCGACCAGAGTATTTCTATCGATGAATGGGTTATTAGGTCTTTTACCTTAAGCTATTTCAAAGGTATTATATTAATATAAATCAAGAATCCATATAATTTTCAACTGCTGTAATAAAGAATATTCGATATAGGAAAGAAGATGCTTGATGAAGGAGAGGAGGTAAATAATAATAAATGAATAAAATTTCCTGTATTTTTTTCATAGAATTTTCGTTACATGTCATTCGTCATTTAATGTATCAGATCGTAAAAACGGCGGAGGATACTGCTTACGAATTTATTACAAATCTTGCCAATAATCTGAAACCCAAGTATGAAAGCAACATGTTACTATTGCTAGAACAATACTATAACAACCATCGACTTCAATAATGAATTTAAATAAACGAGGTAAGAAGAGTAACAGGTATAAGTAACTCGTCACGTATCTTATCCAATTTTCTATGTTAATTTCATCTGTTATAATACAGCGCATTGGATCGTGAATGCAGAAGAGTGGTTTAAAAAGCAGTTGGAAATTCTGACCAGGGAAGAAACATCGTTAGCTATTGTTCATGTATGCGTTATAGGATTGGGAATACCTAAGTAGAGGAAAAAGAAGAAAAAACATTTGTGCTGGACGACGAAGCTTGGAAAGACCAATGTGGCGCTCTCTTATAATGCTCGGAACAGTGATAAGAGGAAATGGGAGAGATTTACCCTTTTCAAAGGATCCAAACGTGAGCGGCTTTAGCTGGAGCGTATATGCGATTAAAGTCGGAAAGAATTATTGAAAGGTCGTCCGACGTTCCACGTGGGGCAAGAATCAAAGGGGACTTGACATGAAACTGCGCGAGGTATATAATACAGAATAATTTAAGAGACAGGGATAAGCAAAAGATTCTCCGTTTTTGGAAATAACGACTTTAGCAGTGGAATACTTTTAAATCAAACGTGAAATAGAAAGTCCACGTTCACGTCATCGTTATTCCATTGATTTAAATTAAGTAATCAACCGATATAATTAAAAAGGGAGAAATGTTAAATTTTATATTCCAATTTGTTTGTCAGTATATTCACATCTATTTAAAAAATATTCGTAATATTTAATTAGCATTTTCCATAAATATTGAAATTGGACGAAGTAATTTGGTCAGTAGCGCGAATTGCCTATTTAATACGTTCTGAAAAGGATTTAGTAACAATGAATGTCCGTAATACGTTTTCCCATACTTATCATTAAGTATCGTCCTTTTGAATCTTTCGTTATTAACTCTCTTCATCTGCGTGCGCCCCCATATGCGTCAGTCGAGTGGCCGAGATAGAGTGTGCGGTCCTGTGTTCGTGGGTGCGTATAACTGCTGGCTTATGTTGATAATAGGGAAAGTATTTTTTCATTTGTTTTTCTTTCATCCGACCAAGCAGATAATTCAAGATCAGCTGTATTATTTAATTGCCTATTTAGATTCATTGTTTGACAATACAGTTACATATTTTGCAGAGTAATGGACTATATTCTTAGACACCAATCGATTTGGAACATAATATACGAAATTTAAGATAACTAGAATCATAACGGGGTTATTATTTTTACTTACTACATCGATCTGCAAAAGACTTAATCAGGGAATTAAATCGTTCAGCTAAATGGATAATTGAATCATTCCGCTAGTCGTTGTTTGATGAAAGGAAGACTAATGAAGAAATACCTTTCTTTTTTTCAAAATAAGGGAGGAGGTGTACGTTGACACGCGCACTCATTCCCGCTCACTTGACTCGCGTACGTAAGCGCGTACGTGCACGTAAGGTGGTAATAATAAATCGTTTAATATGATAAGGCTTGACAGTGGCTAAGAGAGAAGGTATTTCCTGCGTGCATATCGTTAAATCCAGATCAATACCTGTTAAAAAGGGAATTTGTAGACATGGAGGATCGTATATTTTTGCAAAAAAAAAAGAAAAATGTTGTCCTTTATAATTTTTTACGATGTCTATGATAAATGTTGAATCAATTCCTTTTCTACATTATCACCCCTCGCATTATGTATGGGATCTCTCCGTTTTTTTGTCGGATGTCATCACTATCGCTTCTATCGTTTTCTTCCGGATTAATATTCATTTTTTCTAACCGTGTGAATGTCTACCTGGAATTCCTCTTCGGTATTACTTCGGTAGCAGGAAACTCACTCGAGTTTGGAAATTTTGCGATTATCTTAATGAAAAAGAAATAAGTAAGTAAACGGATTGGTAGTCTCTAATTGTATATTACGACATCACGGAATGACACATAACAATAATATAATACTTTTCTGGTTTCCTGACTAATTAGTCGAGGGATCTATTTATATTACTCGAAGTTTCAATACGAAGTGAGCTCAACTTTGAAAATCTCTTTCCCCAGT